>NW_026536251.1:0-78675 GCF_028551555.1 Melozone crissalis | reverse complement strand
CGAGGTCGATGGCCGTGACTGTCACACCTGGGTCCCATTTATCCCCATTTATCCCACAATTATCCCACATTTAACCCCCGTTGCCTGTCCCAGGTGTGTCCCAGGTGTGTCTCACCTGTCTCAGGTGTGCCACCTGCAGACACGACGCGGCCCAAGCGCGAGTACGAGGTCGACGGCCGCGATTGTCACACCTGGGACACACCCAGATCACATTTCACACCCATTTAACGCCCGTTACCTGTCCCAGGTGTGTCCCAGGTGTGTCTCACCTGTCACACCTGTCCCACCTGTCGCACCTGCAGACCGAGTACGAGGTCGATGGCCGCGATTATCACACCTGGGACACACCTGGGCCCCATTTATCACACAATTATCCCACATTTAACCCCGTTACCTGTCCCAGGTGTGTCACACCTGTCACACCTGTCGCACCTGCAGACACGACGCGGCCCAAGCGCGAGTACGAGGTCGACGGCCGCGATTATCACTTTGTGGCCTCGCGGGAGCGCATGGAGAAAGACATCCAGGGGCACAAGTTCATCGAGGCGGGGCAGTACAACAGCCACCTGTACGGCACCAGCGTCCAATCCGTGAGAGAGGTGGCTGAACAGGTAAATACACACCTGGGCACACCTGAGATACACCTGAGATACACCTGGGTGCAGCTGGGATAGACCTGGGTGGGGCAGTACAACAGCCACCTGTACGGCACCAGCGTCCAATCCGTGAGAGAGGTGGCTGAACAGGTAAATACACACCTGGGCACACCTGAGATACACCTGAGATACACCTGGGTGCAGCTGGGATACACCTGGGCGGGGCAGTACAACAGCCACCTGTACGGGACCAGCGTCCAATCCGTGAGAGAGGTGGCTGAACAGGTAAATACACACCTGGGATACACCTGAGATACACCTGGGTGCAGCTGGGATACACCTGGGCGGGGCAGTACAACAGCCACCTGTACGGCACCAGCGTCCAATCCGTGAGAGAGGTGGCTGAACAGGTAAATACACACCTGGGCACACCTGAGATACACCTGGGTGCAGCTGGGATACACCTGGGCGGGGCAGTACAACAGCCACCTGTACGGGACCAGCGTCCAATCCGTGAGAGAGGTGGCTGAACAGGTGAGATACACACCTGGGCACGCCTGAACACACCTGGGAACACCTGCGATACACCTGGGTACAGCTGGGGGAGTGTGGGAACACACCTGGGGCAGTACAACAGCCACCTGTACGGCACCAGCGTCCAATCAGTGAGAGAGGTGGCTGAACGGGTAAATACACACCTGAGATACACCTGAACACAGCTGGACACACCTGGGTACTGCTGGGATACACCTGGGTGGGGCAGTACAACAGCCACCTGTACCGCACCAGCGTCCAATCCGTGAGAGAGGTGGCTGAACAGGTAAATACACACCTGAGATACACCTGGGCACACCTGGGTACTGCTGGGATACACCTGGGCGGGGCAGTACAACAGCCACCTGTACGGCACCAGCATGCAGTCCGTGCGGGAGGTGGCTGAACAGGTAAATACACACCTGGGCACACCTGAACACACCTGGACGCACCTGGGATACACCTGGGTACACCTGGGCGGGGCAGTACAACAGCCACCTGTACGGCACCAGCGTCCAATCCGTGAGAGAGGTGGCTGAACAGGTGAGACACACACCTGGGCACACCTGGGCACACTTGTGACACACCTGTGTCACCTGCAGGGCAAGCACTGCATCCTGGACATGTCTGGGGGGACATGGGGGGTACCTGTGACACACCTGGGGTACCTGGGTCACACCTTGGTCACACCCGTGACACACCTGGGTCTCACCTGTCACCTACAGGGCAAGCACTGCATGCTGGGGGTTACATGAGAACACCTGGGTGTGGTTTGGGTCACACCTGTGTCACACCTGGTCACACCTGTGTCCCCTGCAGGGCAAGCACTGCATCCTGGACGTGTCTGGTGACACCTGGGGATGGCATGGGGACACCTGGGTGTGATTTGGGTCACACCTGTGCCACACTTGGTCACACCTGTGTCACCTGTGTCCCCTGCAGGGCAAGCACTGCATCCGGGACGGTGTCTGGGTGTACTTGGGTCACACCTGGTCACACCTGGATGTGGTTTGGGTCTCACCTGTGTCACCTGTGTCCCCTGCAGGGCAAGCACTGCATCCGGGACGTGTCTGGGTGTACTTGGGTCACACCTGGATGTGGTTTGGGTCTCACCTGTGTCACCTGTGTCCCCTGCAGGGCAAGCACTGCATCCTGGACGTGTCGGCCAACGCCGTGCGGCGGCTCCAGGCGGCGCAGCTGCACCCGATCGCCATCTTCATCCGGCCCAAATCGCTGCAGAACGTGCTGTGAGTCACCTGGGCACACCTGGGGGCACCTGGCACACCTGGGCACACCTGGGCAGTGATTCTGGGTTCATTTTGGGAGGTTTTGGGGCACACCCATTACCCATCGCCATCTTCATCCGGCCCAAATCGCTGCAGAACGTGCTGTGAGTCACCTGGGCACACCTGGCACACCTGGGCACACACCTGGATACACCTGGGTTACACTTGGCACACACCTGGGCACACCTGGGCAGCCATTCTGGGTGGAATTTGAGGGGTTTTAGGGGCGTGGTTTGTGCACAGAAGGGGAAACTGAGGCAGGAGGGGGCGTGGCCATCCATGATGAGAGCGAGGCCCATTTGCATAATGGGTGGGGTTTCCTAATTGCCAGGCGAGAGGTGGGTGTGGTTTTATGAATGGGCGCGGCCTCTTATGAATGACGCCGTGCTGTGGGAGTGTCTGTGGGAGTTTGTGGGTGTGGCCGGGCGGGGTGGGCGTGTCTCACAGAGGCGTGGGCGTGGCCAGGCGATGTGGGCGTGTCCCAACGCGGCCCCGCCCCCTCAGGGAGATCTCCAAGCGCGTGAGCGAGGAGCAGGCGCGGAAAGCGTTCGACAGAGCCACCAAACTGGAGCAGGAGTTCACCGAGTGCTTCTCAGGTGAGACACACGCCTGGGCACACCTGGGATACACCTGGGGGCACCCAAAATCCCCCTCAAAGACCCCCAAAATTCACCCAAACCTCTCCAAAGTTCCCAAAAACCCCCCAAATTCCCCTTTTCTTTTACCTGCAAGGGTCCCTATTCACTCCAAACCTCCCTAAAATTCCCCAAAATGCCCTTTTTATTAATCTGCAAGGATTTCTAACGGCCCAAACCCCTCCAAACCCTCCCAAAATACCCCAAATTCCCCTAAAATCCCGGTTTTTTTCCACTCCAAAGATCCCTACCCACCCCAAACGCCCCAAAATCCCCAAAAAACCCTCTTTTTTTACATTCCAGAGATCCCTACCCACCCCAAATCCCCCCAAAATCCTCAAAAAATTCCCTTTTTTCTCCACTCCAAATATCCCTTCTCATCCCAACACCCCCCCAAACCTTCCAAAATTCCCCCAAAATGCCCTTTTTTTACCTTCCAAAGATCCCTACCCACCCCAAACCCCCCAAAATTCCCACAAAATCCCCCAAAATCCCCATTTTTTTTTTCTCTCTCCCCAGCCATGGTGGAAGGCGACAGCTTCGAGGAGATTTACCACAAAGTCAAACGAGTCATCGAGGACCTCTCAGGACCTTTCATCTGGGTCCCCGCCCGCGAGCGGCTTTAGGGCCGGGGGGGGGGACCCCCCCAAAAAAATCCCCCCATCCCCCCAAAATCCACAGGAAACCCCCCCCAAAAAAAAAATCCCAAAAAACCAAAAAAACCCCACCAGGACCTGCTGGGAATTCCCAAAGCCTTGGGGGAGGGGTTGGTTGTTTTTATTTAATTTTTTTTTTTTTTTTGGTGTGGATTTTTTGGATTTTTTTTTTTTTTTGGGGGGGACCCTCTCCGGTGGTTTTTGGGGGGTGGGGGGAAAAACGCCCCCCCCCGCCGCCGCCCCAAATTTGGACTCTTCTCATTTTTTTGTACATATTTAAGCTCTATATTTGTAACGCCCCGGGGGGCCCCCGAATCGGCCCCTCCCGGCCTCGAACATTTTTGGGGGGGTGGGGGAGGGGTTTGGGGAGGGGTTTTGGGGTTCCCATGGGCCCCTCCCCCACCCCCCTCCCCCTCCCTCGGCGTGGGAAACAAAAGGAGGGGAGGGGGGGGGAGGGGAGATGAGAGTATTTTGCATAGAAATTATGGAATTGTGGGAATAAAGCGATGGAGACGCCGGAGGTTCGGGATTGGGGGGGGGGGGGGGATGGGAGGGGAATTTGGGGCGGGGGGACCCCCCCCGGATTTAAAATTTCGGGGGAATTTTAGGGATTTTTTGGGTTTGGAATGGTTGTTGTGGGGACAAATGGGGAGTTTGGGGGCTCAGAGGGATTTGGGGGGGGTCCAGGGTGGGATTTGGGGGGTCCTGGAGGGGTCACGGAGGATGGGGACCCACCCAGTGTTGGAATTTGGGGAGATTTTGGGGGTTTTGGGGTCGGAAGGAGGCGTGGGAACGGTCAGGGGAGCGGCAGCCAATCAGGAAGGAGAGTGCTCGATGGAGGCGTGGCCAAGGCGGTTTGAGAATGGCGGGTAGGATTAATGAATGAAGGGCGGGGTTTAGGAACAGAAGGCGGGATTTATGACTGGAGGGCGGGGTTTATTTACGTATTCGGGATTTATGAATGGAGGGCGGGATTTCTTTACGGATTAGGGATTTATGAATGGAGGGCGGGGTTTATGAATGGAGGGCGGAGTTTTCCCACCCCATCACCACCTCAGCACCCCTCCCACCGTAATTAACGCTAATTAGTACTTATAATTAATTTATTACCAAGCAAAAAATCGGGGGGGGGGGGGGAGACCCCCTGGAATGGGGGGACCCCAAATTTATTGGGGATGGGGGAGGGGCGCTCTGGTCACGCCCATTTCGCATTTCTGCCCCTCCCCCTCCTTGGTCCCAGGGGTTTTTTGGGGGGTCCCGGGGAGGAATTTTGGGGTCCCTGAATTTTTGGGGGATCCTGAGAAGATTTTTGGGGGTCCCATAAAAATTTGGGATCATCCCAGGTGAGATTTTGAGGGTCCCAGAGCACGGGAACCACCCCAAAATCCTCTTTTCATCCAAAAAAATCTTAATTTTGGGGTGATTTTGGGCTTTCTGAAAAATTTTGGGGTCCCGGGTAAATTTTAGGGGGGTCCCAAGTGAATTTTTGGGGTCCCAAGAAGATTTTGGGGGGGTCCCATCAAATCTTGCTGCGATTCCAGGTGAGATTTAAGATTCCCAGACCCAAAAATCCCCGTTTTAAACCCCAAAAAATCTCAATTTTGAGGCGATTTTTGGGGGGATTTTGGGGTTTTTTGGGGTGCAGGGAATTTTGGGGTCACTCCTTTTTGGGGTGGGGGTCCCGGGAGCCCCCCAGGAGCAGCACCTGGGCCAGCAGGACCCCGTTGCAGGTGGCCGAGGCCGCGAAGGTCGAGGCCAAGAGGAGATCCCCGGTTTCCTGCAGGGAAATTTGGGGGATTTTGGAAAAATTTGGGAAAATTTTGGGGAAATTTTGGGGGTTCTGGGGGGAGTTTTGGGGAAAATTTGGGGGATTTTGGGGGGCATTTGTGGAATTTTGGGAAACTTAGGGGGTCCTGGAGAGGGATTTGGGGGACTTTGGGGTGGAATTTGGGGGAAAATTTGGGAAAACTTTGGGGAAATTTCGGGGGTTCTGGGGGGAGTTTTGGGGAAAATTTGGGGGGAAAATTTGGGGGATTTTGGGAAATTTGGGGGGAAATCTGGGGGATTTGGGGGAAAATTTGGGGGATTTTGGGGCTTTGGAAAGAATTTGGGGGGTCCTGGAGAGGGGATTTGAGGAGGAATTTGGGGGAAAATTTGGGGGATTTTGGGAAAATTTTGGGGGTTCCTGGAGAAGGATTTGAGGGATTTTAGGGGATTTTAGGGGGAGTTTTGGGATTTTAGAGTGAAATTTGGGTGGAATTTGGGGGATTTTGGAGGAAAATTTGGGGATTTTAGGGTGAATTTGGGGGATTTTGGGGCTTTGGAAAGAATTTGGGGGTCCTGGAGAGGGGATTTGGGGGATTTGAGGAGAAATTTGGGACTTTTAAAAGGATTTTAGGGTGAAATTTGGGGGATTTTTGGGGTCGAATTTGGAGGATTTTAGGGGAATTTTGGGTCGCAAAGGAATTTCTGGGGTTTTAAGGTAAATTTGAGGGTTTAAATTGGAGTTTAGGAGGAATTTGGGGAAAATTTGGGGGGATTTTAAGGAGGATTTAAAAGATTTTGACTTTTAGGGAGTTCTGGGAGAAATTTTGGAGAAATTTGGGGGATTTCGGGGGGTCCTGGAAGGGTTTGGGGGGTTTTAGGATCCAAGATTTTTTTGGGGAGGATTTTTGGGATTTGGGGTTTTTTGGGGAGGGGTCTCACTGTGAGTGGGGTGAATTTGGGGTGAATTTGGGGTGAATTTGAGTAAAAATTTGGGGTTTTTGGTAGGAATTTGGGGGTTTTTGGGGTTCTAAGAGTTGGGATTTTTTTGGGGTATTTTTTGGGATTTCGGGTTTTTTTGGGGAGGGGTCTCACCATAAGGGGGAGAATTTGGGGTGAATTTGAGTAAAAATTTGGGGGGTTTTGGTGGAAATTTGGGGGTTTTTGGGGTTCTGGGTGGGTTTTAAGATCCGGGATTTTTTTGGGGTGTCTTTTGGGATTTTGGGGTTTTTTGGGGAGGGGTCTCACCATAAATGGGGTGAACTGGGGGGGTCCTGAGTAAATTTAGGGCAAATTTGAGTAAAAATTTGGGGTTTTTTGCAGGAATTTGGGGGTTTTTTGGGGTTCTGGGTGGATTTTAAGATCCGGGATTTTTTGGGAGGATTTTTGGGATTTTGGGGGTTTTGGGGAGGGGTCTCACCGTGAGTGGGGAATTTGGGGTGAATTTGAGTAAAAATTTGGGGGTTTTTGGTGGGAATTTGGGTTTTTTTGGGGTTCTGGGTGGGTTTTAAGAGTTGGGATTTTTTTGGGGAGGATTTTTGGGATTTGGGGTTTTTTGGGGAGGGGTCTCACCGTGAAGGGGAAAAATTTGGGGAGCCCTGAGTAAATTTAGGGTGAATTTGGGGCGAATTTGAGTAAAAATTTGGGGGTTTTTTGGTGGGAATTTGGGTTTTTTTGGGGTTCTGGGTGGGTTTTAAGATCCGGGATTTTTTTGGGGTATTTTTTGGGATTTTGGGGGTTTTTGGGGAGGGGTCTCACCGTGAGGGAGGTGAAGATCCGGGCCAGGGCCCCCCCAAACAGGAGCCCGGTGGAGACCCCCGAGAGCTGCCCCGTGTGGCCCTGCCGGGCGTTGGTGACGATCTGGATCAGCTGGGGGGGGGAAATTTTGGGGCATTTTTGGGGGTTCCCAAAAATTTGGGAGCCCCAAAATCCTCCCTGACCAATCAGAGAGGTGAAAAAAATCCCAAAGAATGGGAAAAAAGCAGCAAATTGGCCCAAAATAATCATGAAATCCCAAGAGGATTTGGTGGGGTTTGGGCAAAAAAATTCCAAAATTCTCCCCTAAATCCCCCCCCCCCACCTCCAGGACCCCCCAAATTTCTCTCAAACCTCCAAATCCTCCCAAACTCCTTTAACCCCTCCAAGCTGCCCCAAAATCTCTTCAGGATCCCCCAGAATTCCCCAAAATCCCCCCAGGACCCCTCAAAATCCTCCCCGAAATGCTCCAAAATCTCCCCAAACCCCTTCAGGACCCCCAAAATCCCCCAAATCCTCCCAGGACCCCCAAATCCTCCCCAGACCCCTCCAGGACCCCCCAAAATCTCCTCAAAATCCCCCAAATCCTCCCCAAAATCTCTTTAAACCCCCCCCAAAACCCCTCCAGGACCCCCAAAATCTCCAAAATCCTCCCCAAATCCCCTCAAAATCCCCCAAAACTCCCCCAGGACCCCCAAAGTCCCCCAAATCCTCCCCACACCCTCCCAAATCCTCTCAGAACCCCCAAATCCCTCCAGGACCCCCCAAAATCTCCCCCAAATCCCTTTCAACCTCCCCAAATCCCTCCAGGACCCCCCAAATTTCTCCCAGACCTCCCCAGGGCCCCTCTAAATCCCCCAAATCCTCCCCAAAATACTCCCAGGACCCCCCAAAATCCTTCCAAACCCCCCCAAAATCCCGCAAAAATCCCCAAATCCCTCCAGGACCCCCCAAGAATCTCCCAAAACTGCCCCAAATCCCCTCAAAATCCCCCCAGGACCCCCCAAAACCTCCCCAATATCTCTTTAAACCTCCCCAAACCCCTCCAGGACGCCCCAAAAATCCCCCAAATCCTCCCCAAATCCCCTCAAAATCCCCCAGGACCCCCCAAAATCCTTCCAAACCCCCCTAAAATCCCCCAAAACCCCCCCAGACCCCCCCGACGCCCCTCACCCTGCTGAGGATGATGATGGGCAGGTTCAGGGCCTGCAGGGCGGTGACGAAGCTCAGCGGGGTCAGAGGTGACACCAAAATCCCCAAAAACGCCCCAAAAACGGCCACGAGCGCCAGCCCTGGGGGGGGGAGGGGACACAAAGGGGGTGAAGGATCCCAAAAACCCCCCAAAAAATCCCAAAAAAATCCCCAAAAATCTCCAAATTTCCCCCAAAACTCGGCACCAACCTCGGCCCGTGCGGCCCCCGAAGTGCAGGATGAGGAAGAGGAGGGTGAGGGTCTGCAGGAGGAGGAAGAGCGACTCCCCCCAGGCGCTGTTGGGATTTTGGGGGGTCAGGGAGGGGTCGGGACCCCCCAAAAATGGGGGTGGGGGGGTCCCAAAACCCCCCCCGGGAGGGGAAAAATGGGGAAAATCCCGTGGGAAACGGCTCAAAATGCACCCGAACCACCCCAAAACTCCCCAAATTCCCCCAAAACTCCCCCAGTCTATTCCAAATACCCCAAAATCCCTCCAGGACCCCCCAAAACTCTCCCAAATCCCTCCAGACCTTCCCAGACCCCCCAAATACACCTGAAATCCCCCCAAAGTCTTCCTGAATCCCCCCCAAAATCCCTCCCAGAACCCCAAATCCCCCTAAACCACCCCAAATCCTCCCCAAAGCCCTGAAATGCCCGAAATCCACACCAAACCCCACTTTAAACCCCCAAAACTTCCCCAAACCCCCACAATCCCTCCCAGATACCCAAAAATTTCCTTAAATCCCCCCCCAAAACTTCCCAAAATTTGCTTCAGACCTTCCCAGACTCCCCAAGTCCCAAAAACCCACCCCAAACCCCCATTTGAGCTCCCCGAAATGTCCCCCCAAAATGTCTCCAAACCCCCTCAAATCCACCCCAAATCCCTCCCAGACTTCTCAGAACCCCCCAAAATCCAAAAAAATCCCCAAAAATCCCCAAATTTCCCCCCCTGACCTGAAGGGGAAGCCCCTGGCGCAGCCGTAGCCCACGGAGCCCCCCAGGGCCAGCAGCTCCAGCAGCACCGAGGGGAGGCTGAGCCCCCCCCCACTGCGGGACCCCCAAACCTTCAGCAGCTGGGGCACCTTCACTGAGGGGGGAAAATGGGGTAAAATCCCAAAAAATCCCGAAAATCCAGCTCAAAACCGCTTTAAAATACACCAAAGTATGAAAAAACGGCTTTAAAATACCCCAAAATTCCCCACCAGGGGCCCCCAAACCTTCAGCAGCTGGGGCATCTTCACTGAGGGGGAAAATGGGGTAAAATCCCAAAAAATCCCGAAAATCCAGCTCAAAATACCCCAAACCGCCCTAAAATACCTCAAAACAGCTTCAAAATACCCCAAAATGGCCCCAGAATTCCCCCTCAGGGACCCCCAAACCTTCAGCAGCTGGGGCACCTTCACTGAGGGGGGAAATGGGGTAAAATCCCAAAAAATCCCGAAAATCCACCCCAAAACCGCTTTAAAATACACCAAAGTATGAAAAAACGGCTTTAAAATACCCCAGAATTCCCCCTCAGGGGCCCCCAAACCTTCAGCAGCTGGGGCACCTTCACTGAGGGGAGAAAATGGGGTAAAATCCCAAAAAATCACAAAAATCCACCCCAAAACCGCTTTAAAATACACCAAAGTATGAAAAAACGGCTTTAAAATACCCCAAAATTCCCCACCAGGGGCCCCCAAACCTTCAGCAGCTGGGGCATCTTCACTGAGGGGGGAAAATGGGGTAAAATCCCAAAAAATCACAAAAATCCAGCTCAAAATACCCCCAAACCGCCCTAAAATACCTCAAAACAGCTTCAAAATACCCCAAAATGGCCCCAGAATTCCCCCTCAGGGGCCCCCAAACCTTCAGCAGCTGGGGCACCTTCACTGAGGGGGGAAATGGGGTAAAATCCCAAAAAATCCCGAAAATCCACCCCAAAACCGCTTTAAAATACACCAAAGTATGAAAAAACGGCTTTAAAATACCCCAAAATTCCCCCCCAGGGACCCCCAAACCTTCAGCAGCTGGGGCATCTTCACTGAGGGGAGAAAATGGGGTAAAATCCCAAAAAATCCCGAAAATCCAGCCCAAAATGTGAAAAAACTGCTTAAAATTACCCCAAAATGGCTTAAAAATACCCCAAACTCCCCCCAGGGACCTCCAAATCTTCAGCTGCTGGGGGCGCTTCACTGGGGGGAAGGAATGGGGTTAAAATTTAAAAAAACCCAAAAAATCCACCCCAAAATCGCTTAAAAATACCTCAAAATTATTCTTAAATGTCCCCCCAGGGACCCCCAACCTTCAGTCGATGGGGGACCTTCGCTGGGGGAAGAAATGGCATCAAAATCCAAAAAAAACCCCCAAATTCACCCCGAAACCCCTCAGAAGTACCCCAAAATTACTTCTAAAATGTCTTCATGGTCCCTCAAACCTTCAGTAGCCCAAGGACTTTTATTGGAGGGGCAGAAATGGATCAGGGATGTTCAAAGAAACACCCCAAAATCCACCAAATGAACCCTAAAATAAATTGGGACCCCAAACCCCACAAAATCCTGCCTGGAACCCCCAAAATCTCCGCAGGCCCTCACCCAGGACGGATCCTGCCACGATTCCATAGCCCAGAACTTTGCTCAGGAGGATTTTTAGGCACGGAACTGTGGAGAAAGGAGAAAGGTGAGGTGAAGTGACCCCAAAATTATCAAAAATTTCTCAAAATCCGTCAAAATTCCTCAAAATTTGGATCCCCCACACCCAAAACCAAGATGGCGGCGGCATCGCCTCACAGCCAAATCAAAGATGGCGGCGCACTTGTCCCGCGCCCTAAACCAAGATGGCGGCGCCCCTCACAACTCCCGCCGTAACCAAAATGGCGGCCGCCCCCAAAGTCCTTAAAGGAGCCCAAAATCCTGCTCAAAACCGCCCGAAAAGCCCCGAAAAGCCCCAAAACCGCTCCCCGCGGCCCCTCTGGCACCATCGAGCAGCTGGAAGTGGAGGAAAAATCGGTCGAAGCAGTGCTCGGGCAGCAGGAACGGGACGAGCCAAGGCCGGAGCGGCTCCATGGCGGCTCCCGCGCGGAGGGGAAATCGGTGGGAAACGCCCCTCGCATGTTGTGATTGGCTGAGACGCCAGAAAATCCCGCCTCTCTAAACGCACCCCGTAATTCTATTGGCTAGGATAGCGTAGTTGCCTGTCAATCAAAATCAGCACCAAGTTGTGATTGAGCAACGGTTTATTGCGCAACGCGATTGGTTGTGAGTGGGAGTAAGGCCCCACCCCCCGCTGGTGCGGCGAGCTGTGATTGGTCAGTTTTTTATTAATACGATTTAAGTTTTATATCTCCCCGAATCCCACAGAAATCCCCCAAATTCACCCAAATTTTGTGTCCGGAGCGGTCTGAACCCCCAAAAATTCCTCCCAAATCCTCTCTTTAAAGCCTTAAATGTACATGACGAATACAAATTTGCGGGGTCTTGAGTATTTCGACTTTGGGGGATTCCAGAGGGGTCCAGGCCCCGAGTTTGAGGGACTTTGAGAGATTTGGGGGGTCCAGGGACGTCACTAACTCACTTTAGACGGAGATGTTTGGGGTCCCAGAGAGATTCTGGGGGTCTCAACCCATCCAGAACGAATTTTTGGGCGTCCAACCCCCAAAATTTTGAGATTCCGGAACATCCAAAATGAACCTTTCCCCGTGATTCCCCCGCGCATGCGCAGTGAAGACGCGCGCACCGCCATATTATGGCAAGGCTTCCGTGCTTTCTTATCCTTTTCACGCATGCGCCGTACACACATGGGCGCCGCCATGTTTATCGGCTCTTCCGTACGCCTCCATTCGTGTTGCGCATGCGCAATACACCCATGGGCGCCGCCCATGCGTGCCGGCGCTGCAGTACGCATTCGCCAGGCCGCACACGGAAGCGCTGAACGGGCCCGGACCGGAGCCGGACCCTCCGGGATCCCCCCCCCGGGTAACCCCGGACCGGAGCCGGGACCCCCCCCTTCAGGATCCCCCGGTAATCCGAGACCAGGCCCGGGACCCCCTCTCAGGACCCCTCCCGGTAATCCCGGACCAGGCCCCGGGACCCCCACAGGACCCTCCCGGTAATCCCAGACCAGGCCCGGGACCCCCCCGGTAACCGAGGATTCCCCTCCGGGACCCCCCGTTATCCTCCCGGTATTTCCGGAATATTTCTGGGATTTAAACCCCAAAATTCCCGGATTTTGCGGCCCCCTCAGACCCCTCGTTATCCTCCCGGTATTCCCGTGATTCTGCCATTATTTAATTCCCGTTATCCCCGCAAAATTCCCGAAAATTTCCGGGATTTCCTCGGGATTTAAGGCTCCAAAATCCGTGGGATTTTCTCTCGTCCTTCCCCCCCGGGATTGCCCCAAAATTACCGGAATTTTCTCGGGATTGAACCCTAAAATTCCCCCAATATTCCTCCAAAATTCCCAGAATTTTTCTGGGATTTAACCCCAAAATTCCGCCAATATTTGTCCAAAATTCCCGGATTTTTTCTGGGATTTAACTCCCTTTATCCTGCCAAAATTCCTGAATTTCTGCCAGAATTTCACCCCCAAGATTCCTGAAAATTCCAAAATTCTCCTGGGATTTAACCCCCAGAAATTCCCGGAATTCCCCTCAGGATTTATCACCCCCAGATTCCCCAAAATTCCCGACATTTCCTCGGGATTTAAGGCCCAAAACTCCTGGGATGTAATCCCTCAAAAATTCCAAAAAAATCCCGAAAATTCCCAAAATTCTGCCAGGATTTAACCCCAAAATTCCGGAAATTCCCTCAGGATTTAATCCCTCCATCCCCACCTTTCTCCCCCATATTTTTCCCCATTTTTCCCCCCAGTATTCCTGAAATTCCTTCAGGATTTAACCTCTCAATTCCCAGATATTTTCCCTGCTATTTTCCCATTTTTCCCCTCCTAGTTTTCCCCATTATTTCCCTCTATTTCCCTTTTTTTTTCTTAATATTTTCCCTTTCCCCCCCCCCCCCATTTTTCCCTAATACTTTCCCATTTTTTCTCTCCTATTTTCCACATTTTCCCTCTAGTTTTCCCCATTATTTTTCCTCCTATTTCCTCTAACATTTTTCTCCATTTTTCCTTAATATTTCCGCCTCCAATTTTCCTCCAGTTTCCCCCTAATATTTTCCCCAATTTTCCTCCATTTTTCCCCCTAATATTTCCCCCATTTTCCTCCATTTTCCCCCTAATATTTTCCCCAATTTTTCCCTAATATTTTCTCCAAATTGCCTCCATTTTTTCCCTGTTATTTTCTCCAATTTTCCTCCATTTTTTCCCTAATAATTTCTCCAATTTTCCCCAATTTTCCTCCATTTTCCCCCTAATATTTTCCCTAATTTTCCCCTAATATTTTCCCCAATTTTCTCCACTCTTTCCCTCCTATCCCCCCCATTTTTCCCACATTTACCCCTAGAATTTCCCGCCACATCCCATGGAATCCCAATGCGATTACTCCATGTACTTCCCCGCCGTCCCCTTCCCTCCGCGGGAATTTTTGGCGGGAGAATCCTCCGGTTACCCGCGGCCCTGCCCCCGCCGCAACCACCTGTACCTGGGCGGAGACCGTGCGCTTCCTGCTGGTGCTGCGCAAAAACCCCGCGAACCCCGAGAGAAACCCCGAGAGAAACCCCGAGAGAAACCCCGATAAAAATCCCGATAGAAATCCCGATAGAAATCCCGATACAATCCCTGAGGGAACTCCCGCCAACCCTGACAGAAGCCCCGCCCGCTCAGTCAGTGACCCGCCACTCCGGCCCAAACCCCGCCCGCTCCGGCCCAAACCACGCCCACTCCAGCCAAATCCCCGCCCACTCCGGCCGTGGCCCCGCCCCTTGTGGCGGGAGTTTCCCGGGGCGCGTCGCCGTGGGCGCAGCTCGCCGCGTCGCTCTCGGCGCTCGCCACCGTCACCAGCGGCGACAGCCCGCGCCCGCGATGAGGAGGAGCCGAATCCCGGCCACGACCCGGCGATAACTTCGGCAATTTCGGCAACGCCGAGGATTCCCGGGAGCCGCCGCCGCTGTTCCGGGAGTGCCGCGCGCTCCTCACGCACTCGCGGGCCCCGCGGGCGGCGCCGGCCCGGGGGTGAGCGGCGGAACGTTCTGGAATTTCGGGGTGCTTGCGGGTGGGGAGGTTCTGGTTTTCCTGAGATTTTCCCCTTTTTTCCTTGAATTTTCCCGTTTTTTCCTTGGTTTTTCCTATTTTTTCATTGGTGTTTTCCCATTTTTTTCCCCATTTTTCCTGTGTTTTCCCTGGTTTTCCTTGGATTTTTCCATTCCCCCCATTTTTTCCATTTTCCCACGTTTTCCCATTTTTCCCATTTTTTTTCCCACTTTTCCTACATTTTTCCTGGTTTTCCCCATTTTTTCTTGGGCTTTCCCATTTTTCCTTGGGTTTTCCCTTTTCTTTCTTCGTTTTCCCATTTTTCCTTGGATTTTCCCATTGTTTTCTTGGGTTTTCCCATTTTCTTTGGTTTATCCTGTTTTTCCTTGGGTTTTCCCATTTTTTCCTAGGTTTTTTTCCATTTTTCTCTCCATTTTCCCTCTTTTTTCCACTTTTCCTTGGGTTTTTCCCATTTTTCCCCCCTTTTCTCCCCATTCCCAGCTCCCCATGGATGATCCCATCATCTCTCAGGACGAGCTCATTTCCCCATTGACTTTCCCCATTTTTTCTCCATTTTTTCCCGTTTTTTCCCAATTTCCCCCATTTTTTCCCATTTCCCCCCATTTTTCCCAATTTCCCCGTTTTTTTTCCCCAGCTCCCCGTGGACGATCCCATCATCTCCCAGGACGAGGTGATTTTCCCCCTCACCGTGGCCCTGGACCGGCTCCCGCCCGGCACCGCCAAGGCCAAGGTGGGGACATTGGGGACATTTGGGGCATTTGGGGACACTGGGAATGGGATGGGGAGGGACCTTGGGGACAATTGGGGACACTTTGGGGACAATTTGGGGACACTGGGAATGGGGATGGGGAGGGACCTTGGGGACATTGAGGGCATTGGGGGACATTGGGGACACCCTTGGGGACATGGGGAATGGGATGGAAGGGGACCTTGGGGACATTTGGGGACACTTTGGGGACAATTTGGGGACAGTGGGAATGGGATGGGGAGGGATTTGGGGACAGTTTGGGACGTTTTGGGGACATTGGGGACACCCTGGGGACGCTGGGAGTGGGATGGGCCTTGGGGACAGTGGGAATGGGATGGAGAGGGACTTGGGGACAATTGGGGACATCTTGGGGACATTGGAGACACTTGGGGACATTGGGAATGGAATGGGGAGGGACCTTGGGGACACTGGGGACGCCTTGGGAATGGGAGGAGCCTTGGGGACAATGAGGGGACACTGGGAATGGGAGGGGGAGGGACCTTGGGGACAATGTGGGGACGTATTTGAGACACTTTGGAGTCATTTTGGGGACACTGGGAATGGGACGGGGAGGGACCCTGGGGACACTTTGGTGACCCCTGGTGTCCCCTTGGTGTCCCCAGATCGTGGTGACCGGTGTGGCAGCGGGACACGGAGCCGCCGGAGCTGCAGGAGGGGCCGGGGACAGGGACAGGGCCAGGGCCGGGCCAGGTGACAATGACAGGGACAGGGACGGGGACAGGGACAGGGCAGGTGACAATGACAGGGACAGGGCCGGGGCCAGGGGGGTACCTGAGGCTGCTCCAGGGCCGCGCCCCCGGCCAGGTGTTCCGGCAGCAGCACGGCGCCTTCAAGGCTCAAGGTGAGGTCCCCAGGTGTCCCCAAGTGTCACCTGAGTGTCCCCAAGGTGTCACCTCCCCTCCTCAAGTGTACCCTGGGTGTCCCCAAGGGTCCCCTCCCCAGTGGGTGTCACCCCCAGGTGTCCCCTCAGTGCCACCCCAGGTGTCTCCATGGAGCCTTCAAGGCACAAGGTGAGGTCCCCAAATGTCCCCAAGTGTCACCTGAGTGTCCCCAAGTGTCCCCTGGGTGTCCTTTCCCCTGTGGGTGCCACCCCCAGGTGTCCCCTCAGTGTCCCCTCAGTGCCACCCCAGGTGTTCCGGCAGCAGCACGGCGCCTTCAAGGCTCAAGGTGAGGTCCCCAAGTGTCCCCAAGGTGTCACCTCCCCTCCTCTGGTGTCCCCAAGTGTCCCAAAGCCATCCCATTTCTTCAGGAACCCCCGAGGATTGTCCCCAACCCCGACTTGGGGACGCTTTTGGTGCCACCAAAGTGGGACAAGGCCCCTTGGCCCAGCCTGGTGGCCCTGGCTGGCTGTCCCCAAGTGTCCCCAAGGTCCCCCCAGGTGTCCCCAAGGCCACCCTGGTGACCCCAAGTGTCCCAAACCCCTCAAGGACACCCTAGGATTGTCCCCATTCTTTACTTAGGGACACTTTTGGTGCCACCAAGGTGGGACAAAGCCGCTCAGCCCAGCCTGGTGGTCCTGGCTGGCTGTCCCCATGTGTCCCCTGATTGTCCCCAAGTGTCCCCTGGTGTCCCCACAGTGTCCCCTGATTGTGCCCAAGTGTCCCCTGATTGTCCCCAAGTGTCCCCTGGTGTCCCCACAGTGTCCACGCTGCTGACGGTGCTGCCACCCCCCCGTGTCCGCTGCCGCCAGGTGACCGTGTCCGGAAAGTACCTGACCGTGCTCAAAGGTGACAGCTTGGGGACATCGGGGACATTTGGGGGGGTTGGGGAGAGCTGGGGACATTTGGGGACATCGGGGGGGTTTGGGGGGTTTGGGGACATCGAGGGGTTTGGGGACATTTGGGGGCGTTGGGGACAAAGAGGGTGGGGGAGAAGGGCGGAGGGTCACTCCTGATGACCCCCAGTGTCCCCAATGTCCCCAATCCCCCAAAATGTCCCCGTTGTCCCCAATGTTCTCAGTGCCCTGCATGTCCCCGATGTCCCCAGTGTCTCCAGTGTCCCCAGTGATGTCCCCAGTGATGTCCCCAATGTCCCCAGTGATGTTCCCAATGATGTCCCCAATGACCCCAATGCCCTGGATGTCCCCAGTGTCCCCAGTCCCCAGTGATGTCCCCAATGTCCCCAATGCTGTCCCCAGTGCTCAGTGGCAGCTCCCAGGAGGAGCTGTCCCTCTGGGACGTGCAGGTGTCCCCAATGTCCCCAATGTCCCCAATGTCCCCAATGTCCCCAGTGCTCAATGGCAGCTCCCAGGAGGAGCTGTCCCTCTGGGACGTGCAGGTGTCCCCAATGTCCCCAATGTCCCCAGTGCTCAATGGCAGCTCCCAGGAGGAGCTGTCCCTCTGGGACGTGCAGGTGTCCCCAATGTCCCCAATGTCCCCAATGTCCCCAATGTCCCCAATGTCCCCAGTGCTCAATGGCAGCTCCCAGGAGGAGCTGTCCCTCTGGGACGTGCAGGTGTCCCCAATGTCCCCAATGTCCCCAATGTCCCCACTGTCCCCAGTGCTCAATGGCAGCTCCCAGGAGGAGCTGTCCCTCTGGGACGTGCAGGTGTCCCCAGTGTCCCCAATGTCCCCAATGTCCCCAATGTCCCCAGTGCTCAATGGCAGCTCCCAGGAGGAGCTGTCCCTCTGGGACGTGCAGGTGTCCCCAATGTCCCCAATGTCCCCACTGTCCCCAATGTCCCCAGTGCTCAATGGCAGCTCCCAGGAGGAGCTGTCCCTCTGGGACGTGCAGGTGTCCCCAATGTCCCCAATGTCCCCAATGTCCCCAGTGCTCAATGGCAGCTCCCAGGAGGAGCTGTCCCTCTGGGACGTGCAGGTGTCCCCAATGTCCCCAATGTCCCCAATGTCCCCAATGTCCCCAGTGCTCAATGGCAGCTCCCAGGAGGAGCTGTCCCTCTGGGACGTGCAGGTGTCCCCACTGTCCCCAATGTCCCCAATGTCCCCAGTGCTCAATGGCAGCTCCCAGGAGGAGCTGTCCCTCTGGGACGTGCAGGTGTCCCCAATGTCCCCAATGTCCCCAGTGCTCAATGGCAGCTCCCAGGAGGAGCTGTCCCTCTGGGACGTGCAGGTGTCCCCAATGTCCCCAATGTCCCCAATGTCCCCAATGTCCCCAGTGCTCAATGGCAGCTCCCAGGAGGAGCTGTCCCTCTGGGACGTGCAGGTGTCACCAATGTCCCCAATGTCCCCAATGTCCCCAGTGCTCAATGGCAGCTCCCAGGAGGAGCTGTCCCTCTGGGACGTGCAGGTGTCCCCAATGTCCCCAATGTCCCCAATGTCCCCAGTGCTCAATGGCAGCTCCCAGGAGGAGCTGTCCCTCTGGGACGTGCAGGTGTCCCCAATGTCCCCAATGTCCCCAATGTCCCCAATGTCCCCAATGTCCCCAGTGCTCAATGGCAGCTCCCAGGAGGAGCTGTCCCTCTGGGACGTGCAGGTGTCCCCAATGTCCCCAATGTCCCCAATGTCCCCAGTGCTCAATGGCAGCTCCCAGGAGGAGCTGTCCCTCTGGGACGTGCAGGTGTCCCCAATGTCCCCAATGTCCCCAATGTCCCCAATGTCCCCAGTGCTCAATGGCAGCTCCCAGGAGGAGCTGTCCCTCTGGGACGTGCAGGTGCTGCCCAATTTCAACGCCAGTTACCTGCCCGTGATGCCCGACGGCTCCGTGCTGCTCGTGGACGACGTCTGGTGAGCCTGGGGACACCTTGGGGACACTTGGGGACAATGGGGGGAGAGCTGGGGACAATGTGGGGACGCTTGGGGACACTTTGGGGAGACCTGGGGACAGCTGGGGACAATGTGGGGACACTTGGGGACACTTTGGGGGTACCCGGGAACAGCTGGGGACACTTGGGGACGCCTCGGGGAGAGCTGGGGACATTTGGGACACCTGGGGGACATCTTGTCCAGCTTGGGGGCACCTGGGGACAATGCGGGGGCACCTCAGGGACACTGGGGACACCTGGGGACACTGTGGGGAGAGCTGGGGACGCTTTGGGGAGACCTGGGCGCACTGGGCACACCTTGGGGACAATGTGGGGACACCTTGGGGGACACTGGGGGCACTGGGGGACAATGTGGGGACACCTTGGGGACAGTGTGGGGACACTGGGGACAGCTTTGGGAGACCTGGGGACACTGGGGACCATTTGGGGACACGTCGGGGACAATGTGGGGACAGCTGGGGACACTGTGGGGACCTTGGGGACAATGCTGTGACCTTGGGGATGCCAGGAGGACCTTGGGCACAACGTGGAGACCTTGGGGACACTGTGGGGACCTTGGGGACAATGCTGTGACCTTGGGGACAATGTGGGGACCTTGAGGACAATGGGGAGAGCTTGGGGACAACGTGGAGACCTTGGGGACACTGTGGGGACCTTGAGGACACTGTGGGGACCTTGGGGACAATGTGGGGACCATGGGGACAATGTGGGGACCGTGGGGACAAGGCTGTGACCTTGGAGACAATGGGGAGAGCTTGGGGACAATGTGGGGACCATGGGGACAATGTGGAGGCCCTGAGGACAATGCTGTGACCTTGGGGACAATGTGGGGACCTTGGAGATGTCACGAGGACCTCAGGAATGGGAGAGAACTTCGGGGACACCATGAGGACCTCGGGGACGTGACCTGTCCCCGCTGTGCCCTGATTGTCCCCGCTGTCCCCGCAGCCACCACTCCGGGGAGGTGCCCGTGGGCGCGTTCTGCCGCGTCCCCGGGTGCCACTCGCGGTGGCCGTGTCCCCTGAGCGCCCTGGAGGAGCAGAACTTCCTGTTCCAGCTGCAGGCGCCCGAGCGGCCGCCCCGCGACGCCAAGGAGGTGAGGGGACACCTGGGGACACCTGGGTGGCCTTGGGGACACCTGGGGACACTTGGGGACATCGATCGAGAGCCACCAGGCTCAGCCAAAGGGACTTGTCCTGCCTTGACGGCACCAAAAGTGTCCCCAAGTTGAGTTTGGAGACAGTGGGGTGGCCTTAAGGACACTGGGAGGGCCTTGGGGACACTGGAAGGGCCCTGGGGACACTTGGGGACAACCATGAAGGGCCACCAGGCTGGGCCAAGGGGCTTTGTCCCACTTTGGTGGCACCAAAAGTGTCTCCAGGTTGAGTTTCTGGGGTTACCAATGGGGTTGGGGACACTTGGGGACAACCGTCGAGGGCCACCAGGCTCAGCCAAAGGGACTTGTCCTGTCTTGGTAGCACCAAAAGTGTCCCCAAGTTGAGTTTGGGGACAATTCTTGGGGGGATCTGGGGGTTGGGGACACCTGGGTGGCCTTGGGGACAACAATCGAGGGCCACCAACCCCATCCAAGCCCCCCAAGATGCCACCAACCCCCCCCGACGGTGCTGTCCCCGGCCTTGGTGACAATCCCCGTTGTCCCCGGTGGCCTTGGGGACGTTGGGGACGCGGAGGTGACACCGCGGTGACAGCGATGTCCCCAAGCAGGGCCTGGAGGTGCCGCTGGTGGCCGTGGTGCGGTGGTCGACGCCGAAGCTGCCGTTCACCAACAGCATCGTCACCCACTACCGGTGAGTGTCACCTGCTGTCACCTCGGCGTCACCTCGGTGTCCCCAGGGCTCCAGAACCTCCTGGGGTGCCACCACCTCGGTGTCACCTCGGTGTCACCTCCTTGTCCCCGTGTCCCACCATCCTCAGAACGTTCTTTGGCTCCTTTCTGGACTTTCGCACGATGCCACCTCAATGTCCCCATGATGTCCCCAAGCTCTCCAGACCCTCCTGGTGTCCCCTGCAAGTGCCACCACCTCCTGTCCCATCACTGTCACCTCATTGTGCCCATGTCCCTCCATTCTGACCTTTTGGGGCTCCTTCAGTGGTGTCCCCATGATGCCACCACCATGTCCCCAGTGTCCCCATGACGTCCCCAAGATCTCCAGACCCTCCTGGCTTTTTCTCCATGTGCCACCACCTCCTGTCCCCTCATTGTCCCCTCATTGTCACCTCATTGTGCCCATGTCCCTCCATCCTCAGACCTTCTGGGGCTCCTTCAGCTGTGTCCCCGTGATGCCACCACCATGTCCCATCATTGTCCCCTCATTGTCCCAATGCCACCACATCCCCAGAGCTCTCCCTAGCTCCTTCAGAGGTGTCCCCGTGATGCCACCACCATGTCCCCAATGTCCCCATGATGTCCCCAAACTTTCCAGATCCTCCTGCCTTCTTCTACATGTGCCACCACTTCTTGTCCCATCAATGTCACCTCATTGTCCCCATGTCCCTCCATTCTGACCTTTGGGGCTCCTTCAGTGGTGTCCCCATGATGCCACCACCATGTCCCCTCATTGTCCCCTCATTGTCCCAGTGCCACCACATCCCCAGAGCTCTCTGGGTCTTCTCTGGGGCTGTCCCCATGATGCCACCTCGATGTCCCCAGTGTCCCCAATGTCCCCTCAGGCTGCCGAGCATCCGCCTGGAGCGGCCGCGCTTCGTCATGACGGCCACGTGCGAGTCGCCCGTGGTGGCCCTGCAGCGCTTCACGGTCACCTACACCCTGCTCAACGACCTGCAGGACTTCCTGGCCGTGCGGCTGGTGTGGACCCCCGAGGCCACCGCCGGTGGGGACACTGGGGACATTGGGGGAACTGGGGACAGCAGGGACATCGGGGACATCAGGGGTATCGGGGACATTGGGAACATTGGGGATGTTGGGGACATTGGGGACATTGGGGACCTGCGGGACTTCCTGGCCGTGCGGCTGGTGTGGACCCCCGAGGCCACCGCCGGTGGGGACACTGGGGACGTTGGGGACAGCAGGGACATCGGGGACATCAGGGGTATCGGGGACGTTGGGGACAGCAGGGGTATCGGGGACATTGGGAACATTGGGGATGTTGGGGACAATGGGGACATTGGGGACCTGCAGGACTTCCTGGCCGTGCGGCTGGTGTGGGCCCCCGAGGCCACCGCCGGTGGGGACACTGGGGACATTGGGGGAACTGGGGACACTGGGGACACCTGGGGACACTGGGGACACTGGGGAAATTGGGGACATTGGGGACCTGCGGGACTTCCTGGCCGTGCGGCTGGTGTGGACCCCTGAGGCCACCGCCGGTGGGGACACTGGGGACATTGGGGGGATTGGGGACATTGAGGGGATTGGGGACATTGGGGGATTGAGGATGTTGGGGACATTGGGGATGTTGGGAGGATTGGGGACATTCGGGGACATCGGGGACCTGCAGGACTTCCTGGCTGTCATCCTGGTCTGGACACCCGAGGCCACCACCGGTGGGGACACTGGGGGTTTGGGGACATTAGTGGGGACTGCAAAAAATGGTCAAAAAAAAAAGTTGAAATATCCCAAAAAATGCTCTAAGAATCCCCCAAAAAGGGCTAAAAAATCCCCCCAAAATTCCCCAAAAAAATCCCAAAAGAGCCCCAAAAATTCCTTCAAATCCCAGAACCCAAAACCCCCAAAAAAGCTCCAAAAAAAACCCTTGAAATACCCCAAAAAACGCTCTAAAAATCCCAAAAAAAAGGCCAAAAAATAAAAAAAAATCCCCCCAAAAAATCCCAAAAATTCCCCAAAAAATCCCAGAACGTTCCCAAAAGTCCCTGGAACGTTCTGGAATTGCAGGTAAGTCCCGCGGCTCCCTGGACTCCGTGGTTTGCCACACGCCCCTGACCAACCTGGGCTACTCCCGCAAGGGCAGCGCCAGAACCTTCCGCGTGGCCTTCCAGGCGCTGCGGGCCGGGCTCTTCGAGGTCAGTGCCACCCCCTGTGCCACCTGTGCCACCTTCTGTGTCACCTGTGTCCCCTGTGTCACCCTCAGTGCCACCAGTGCCGCCCCTGTCCCCGTTATCCCCATCGTTTTCCCATTCCCAGTGTTCCCAGTATCCCCAGTATCCCCCAGTTCCAGGCGCTGCGGGCCGGGCTCTTCGAGGTCAGTGCCACCCCCTGTGCCACCTTCTGTGTCACCTGTGTCCCCTGTGTCACCCTCAGTGCCACCAGTGCCGCCCCTGTCCCCGTTATCCCATTCCCAGTATCCCCAGTGTCCCCGTTCCAGGCGCTGCGGGCCGGGCTCTTCGAGGTCAGTGCCACCCTCAGTGCCACCTGTGTCACCCTCGGTGTCACCTGTGTCCCCTCAGTGCCACCCTCTGTATCACCTCTGTCACCGCAGTGCCACCCCTGTCCCCGTTATCCCCATCGTTTTCCCATTCCCAGTGTTCCCAGTATCCCCAGTATCCCCCAGTTCCAGGCGCTGCGGGCCGGGCTCTTCGAGGTCAGTGCCACCCATTGGTGTCACCTGTGTGACCTGTGCCACCCCCAGTGTCACCTCTGTCACCCCCATCCCCGTTATCCCCATCATTATCCCGTTCCCAGTGTTCCCACTATGCCCAGAACTCTCTCCCAGTAACTCCCAGTCTCTCCCAGTGCCCCTAAAACCCCAGCCCAGTACATCCCAGTGCCTCCCAGTCTATCCCAGTACATCCCAGTGCCCCCAAACTCCCTCCCAGTAGCTCCCAGTACATTCCAGTGCCCCCCAAAACTCCTTCCTGCTCAGTGCCGGTAACTCCCAGTGCCCCAAACACTCCCTCCCAGTGCCTCCCAGTGCCCATAAACCCCATCCCAGTAACTCCCAGTGCCCTCCCAGTACATCCCAGTGCCCCCAAAACTCCTTCCTGCTCAGTGCCGGTAACTCCCAGTGCCCCAAAAACTCCTTCCCAGTGCCCCCAAAGGTCCCTTCCAGTAACTCCCAGTTGCTCCCAGTTGCTCCCAGTGACTCTCAGTCTCTCCCACTCCCTCCCAGTGCCCTCCCAGTGTCTCCAAATCCCCTCCCAGTGCCCCAAAGCTCCCTCCCAGTCCCTCCCAATGCCCCAAAGCTCCCCCAGAGCTCCCTCGCAACGGCTCCCAGTCTCTCCCAGTGCCTCCCAGTCTCTCCCAGTCTCTCCCAGTGCCTCCCAGTCCCTCCCAGTGCCCTCCCAGTCCCTCCCAGTAACTCCCAGTGCGTCCCAGCTGTCGCAGCACATGAAGCTGAAGCTGCAGTTCACGGCCAGCGTGAGCAGCGCCCCGCCCGAGGCGCGCCCCGTGTCCCGCAAGAGCAGCCCCAGCTCCCCGGCCGTGCGCGAGCTCGTGGCCGGGCTCGGCCGCTCCCAGTCCTTCTCCCACCAGCAGCCGGCGCGGAGCCACCTCATGAGGTACTGGGAGCACTGGGAGCGGCTGGGAGGGGCTGGGATGACAATTCGGGGGGACTGGGAGGGATTGGGAGGTACTGGGATAAGGTTTTGGGGCACTGGGACACGCTGGGATAAAGTTTGGGGGCATTGGGAAGGACTGGGAGAGGATTTTGGGGCACTGGGAGGGGATTGGGGAGGACTGGGAGGCACTGGGAGGCACTGGGATTAGGTTTGGGGGCATTGGGAAGGACTGGGATAAGGATTTGGGGCACTGGGATGGGGTTTTGGGGCACTGGGAGGGACTGGGAGAGACTGGGATTAGGTTTGGGGGCATTGGGAGGGGCTGGGAGTGGATTTTGGGGCACTGGGAGGGACTGGGGGGACTGGGATGGGACTGGGATGGGACTGGGAGTTACTGGGAGAAGATTGGGAGGGACTGGGATGAGGATTTGGGGGCACTGGGAAGGAATGGGGGGACTGGGAGCACTGGGAGGGACTGGGGGGGACATTGAGGGTGCTGGGAGGGACTGGGATGTGACAAAGGGACACTGAGGGGTGACACAGGGAGCTGCCACCATTGCCCTGGGTGACGCAGGGACACTGCAGGTGACCAGAGAGTGGCACAGGTGACACTGAGGTGACACTGAGGTGACACTGATGTCACTGTCCCCAGGTCCGGCAGCGTGATGGAGCGCAGGGCCATCACCCCGGGGTGACACAGGGACACTGGGGCTGTGACAGGGACACTGTAGGTGACACAGGTGACACTGAGGTGACACAGAGGTGACACTGATGTCACTGTCCCCAGGTCCGGCAGCGTGATGGAGCGCAGGGCCATCATCCCAGGGTGACACAGGGACACTGGGGCTGTGACAGGGACACTGTAGGTGACACAGGTGACACTGAGGTGACACAGAGGTGACACTGATGTCACTGTCCCCAGGTCCGGCAGCGTGATGGAGCGCAGGGCCATCATCCCAGGGTGACACAGGGACACTGGGGCTGTGACAGGGATGCTGTAACTGACGCAGGGACACTGTAGGTGACACAGGTGACACTGTAGGTGACACAGGTGACACTGAGGTGACAGCAGTGTCACTGTCCCCAGGTCCGGCAGCGTGATGGAGCGCAGGGCCATCACCCCCCCGGTGGGGTCCCCCGTGGGCCGCCCCCTGTACCTGCCCGCGGGTGACAAAGCCGTGCTGGCCCTGGACAAGATCGCCAAGAGGGAGTGCAAGGTGCTCGTGGTGCCACCCGTCAAGTGACAGCGGGGACAATGGGGGGACAGCGGGGGGACAACGTGGGGACAGTGTGGGGACAGTCTGGGGATGATGGGGACAGTGTGGGACAGTGAGGGGACAATGGGGACAGTGTGGGGACTCAGGGACAGCATGGGGATAATGGGGGGATAGCGAGGGGACAACGAGGGGACAGCGTGGGGACAATGGGGAGACAGTGTGGGACAATGAGGGGACAGTGAGGGGACAGTGGGGGACAGTGTGGGGACTCAGGGACAGCATGGGGACATCAGGGGGACAGTGGGGGGATAGCGAGGGGACAACGTGGGGACATTGACAGGACAGCGAGGGGACAATGGGGACAACGGGGGGGACATCAACAGGACAGCGAGGGGACAGTGGGGACAGTGCTGGGACGCTGGGGACATCTTGGGGACATCACTGGGACAGCAGTGGGGTGGCACAGACAACGCTGGGACGCTGTGGGGACAGCTTGGGGACAGTTTGGGGACATTGCAGGGACACCAATGGGACAGCTGGGATGGCACTGGGGACAGCGAGGGGACAATGCAGGGACCTTGGGGACATTGTGGGGACATTGCCAGAGTGTCAGGGACAGCTCTGGGACAATGGGGACAGGGCCACCCCCGGTGTCCCCAGAGCCTCAGGGCCACCCCCAGGACATTGGGGACATTGGGGACATTGGGGACAGGGACCAAGGGGACAATGCCACCCCCAGTGCCACCTTGAGGACAATGGGGACAATGGGGACAGGGCCACCCTGATGTCCCCACTGTGCCAGGGACAGGGACCAAGGGGACAGAGCCACCCCCAGCTTGGGGACACTTTGGGGACACTGGGGACAATGGGGGGGAGGTCGCTGCCACGTGCCATGGAGGGGACCCTGGGGACACTTTGGGGACACCTTGGGGACACAGCCTGGAGCCGTGCCCGCGTTTGGGATTTTGGGGACATTTGGGGACATCGGGGAAGTGTCCCCGAGCCAAAGCGGGGGAGGGGACGGGAGGGGCCTGCAGTGCCACCCCCGGGTTGGGGACATTGGGGACAAGGGTGGCACCTGTGTCCCTGTTATTTATTGCCAATAAAGAGACCTGGATGTCACCTGGTGTCACCTGGATGTCACCAAGGGTGACCTGGATGTCACCAAGGGGCCCTGGATGTCACTTAATGTCACCTGGATGCCACCTGGAGGATCTGGATGTCCCCAAGGGTGGCCTGGATGCCACCAGAGGTGGCCTGGATGTCCCCTGGTGTCACCTGGAGGGTCTGGATGTCCCCCGATGCCACCCGGGTGTCCCCAGGGAGGTCACAAAGCCACCAAAGCCGCCCTCGGACGCCGTTTATTGTCCCCACGGGGGGGATCTGGGGACACTTTGGGGACAGCAGGAGGGGGGACGGGGCGGCGGTGCCACCTCCTCCTCCTCTGGGGACGCTCTGGGGACACTGTGGGGACGCTCTGGGGACATTTCTCACACGGCCACCGGCTCCTGCACGTGGTGGTGGCGCTTGACCACGAAGAGTTTCTGTCCCGAGACGGTGACGAGGAGGGAGTGCTCGCCAAACACCACTGGGGACAACGGGGACAACGGGGACAATGGGGACAGGGCCACCCTCGGTGTCCCCAATGTCCCCAGAGCCACCCCCATGTCCCCAGGGCCACCAGGGACAGTGACAATGACAGGGAGTGCTCGCCAAACACCACTGGGGACAACGGGGACAACGGGGACAATGGGGACAGGGCCACCCTCGGTGTCCCCAATGTCCCCAGAGCCACCCCCATGTCCCCAGGGCCACCAGGGACAGTGACAATGACAGGGAGTGCTCGCCAAACACCACTGGGGACAACGGGGACAACGGGGACAATGGGGACAGGGCCACCCTCGGTGTCCCCAATGTCCCCAGAGCCACCCCCATGTCCCCAGGGCCACCAGGGACAGTGACAATGACAGGGAGTGCTCGCCAAACACCACTGGGGACAACGGGGACAACGGGGACAATGGGGACAGGGCCACCCTCGGTGTCCCCAATGTCCCCAGAGCCACCCCCATGTCCCCAGGGCCACCAGGGACAGTGACAATGACAGGGAGTGCTCGCCAAACACCACTGGGGACAACGGGGACAACGGGGACAGGGCCACCCCCAGGGTCCCCAGTGCCACCCCCAATGTCCCCGGTGTCCCCAGGGCCATCAGTGACAGTGACAATGACAGGGAGCGCTCGCCAAACGCCACCGGGGACAACGGGGACAGGGCCACCCCCAGCGGGGACATTTGGGGACATTCTGGGTCCTTTGGGAACACTTGGGGCCATTTAGGAGCATTCTGGGGACACTTGGTGACATTCGGAGCCTTTCAGGGGACATTTGGGGACATTTTGGGGCCCTTTGGGACCATTCTGGGGCTATCTGGGACCACCCTGGGGCCATTTTGTGTCACTTCGGGGCCATTTTGTGTCACTTTGGGGCCACTTTGGTGCAATTTAGGACCATTTTGGGGCAATTTAGGGCCATTAAGGGCCATTTAGGGCCATTAAGGGCCATTTAGGGGCCATTTTAGGACCACTTAGGGCCATTAAGGGCCATTTTGGGGCCATTTAGGGCCATTTTGGGGCCATTAAGGGCCATTTAGGGCCATTTAGGGCCATTTTGGGGCCATTAAGGGCCATTTAGAGCCATTTAGGGCCATTTTGGGGCCATTTTAGGACCATTTAGGAGCCATTAAGGGCCATTAGGAGCCATTTAGGGCCATTTTGGGGCCATTTTAGGACCATTTTGGGGCCATTTAGGGCCATTTTGGGGCCATTTTAGGACCATTTTGGGGCCATTAAGGGCCATTTAGGGGCCATTAAGGGCCATTTTGGGGCCATTTAGGGCCATTTAGGGCCATTAAGGGCCGTTAAGGGCCATTTTAGGACCATTTTGGGGCCATTTAGGGGCCATTAAGGGCCATTTAGGACCACTTAGGGCCATTAAGGGCCATTTTGGGGCAATTTAGGGCCATTTTGGGGCAATTTAGGGCCATTTTGGGGCCGTTAAGGGCCATTTAGGGCCATTTTGGGGCCATTTTAGGACCATTTTGGGGCCATTTAGGGGCCATTTAGGGCCATTTTGGGGCCATTTAGGGCCATTAAGGGCCATTAAGGGCCATTTAGGGCCATTTAGGGCCATTTAGGGGCCATTTAGGGCCATTTAGGGCCATTAAAGGCCATTTAGGGCCATTTTGGGGCCATTTAGGGCCATTAAGGGCCATTAAGGGCCATTTTGGGGCCATTTTAGGACCATTTTGGGGCCATTTAGGGGCCATTTAGGGCCATTTTGGGGCCATTTTAGGACCATTTTGGGGCCATTTAGGGGCCATTTAGGGCCATTTAGAGCCATTAAGGCCATTAAGGGCCATTTAGGGGCCATTTTAGGACCATTTTGGGGCCATTTAGGGGCCATTTAGGGCCATTTAGGGGCCATTAGGGCCATTTTGGGGCCATTTTAGGGGCATTTTGGGGCCATTTATGGCCATTTTGGGGCCATTTGGAGCTATTGAGGGATATTTTGGAGCCATTTAGGGCCATTTTTTGGATAATTCAGAGCCATTTGGGGGCCGTTCCTCACCCGAGAGGTGGTGGAAGGGCGGCTCGTGGCCATGGGGCCATTGGGGGGACATTTTTGGGGACATTTGGGGACATTTTGGGTTCATTTCTCACCCGAGAGGCAGCAGAAGGGCGGCTCACGGCAATAGAGCCATTTTGGGGCAGTTTTGGGGACATTTGGGGACATTTTGGGATCATTTCTCACCCGAGAGGCGGCGGAAGGGCGGCTCGTGGCAATGGGGCCATTTTGGGGCAGTTTTGGGGTAATTTTGGGCGGTTTTGGGGCCGTTTCTCACCCGAGAGGCGGCGGAAGGGCGGCTCGTGGCCGCGGGGCAGGCGCAGCCCCAGGGCCGTGGCCACCAGGCCCTGCAGCACCGTGGCCGTGTGCTCGTCGTTCTCCAGGTCCCCCGAGGACTGGGGAGAGAAAATTCCACATTTGGGGAACCCCAAAATGTTGGGAATTCTCAGGGAGAAGCCTCAAAAAAATTGGAGGAGCCCAGAGGGGCAAAAATGAAAAAAAAAAAAATTGCAATAAAACCACTCCAAAAACCACCTGGGAACTCCCAATCTTCAGGGACCCCTCCCCAGTTTTTTTCCCCATTTTTTTTTTGGTGTCCCTTCCCCAATTTTTGGATCCCACTCCCTCTAATTTTTAGGGACCCCCTCCCCCAAATTTTTGGATTCCACTCCCCCCATTTTTAGGGACCCCCTCCCCAATTTTCCCCTTATTTTTTTGAATCTCCCTACCCCCAATTTTTAGGGATCCCTTCCTCCAATTTTCTCCTCCCACATCCCCAATTTTTGGATCCCCTTCCCTCCAATTTTTGGGTTCCATTCCCCCCAGTTTTTAGGGACCCTTCCCCAGATTTTTCCCCCATTTTTTTGGGATCCCCTTGCCCGTTTTTAAGGACCGTTCCCCAATTTTTCCCCCCATTTTTTGGACCCCCTCCTTCCCCAGTTTTTGGGGACCCCTCCCCAAATTTTGGGGCCCCCTCACCGCCAGCACGGCGCCGTCGCTGATGACGAGGTACCCGGCCTGGGCCGGCACCCGCTCCAGCCCCTGCGTCAGCGCCGCCGTCTGCAGCACAAACCAGTATGAACCAGTACGGACCAGTATAAACCAGTACGGACCAGTATAAACCAGTACGGACCAGTATGAACCAGTACGGACCAGTATGAACCAGTACAAAGCAATATAAACCAGTATAAACCAATACAGAGCGCCACAGGTCACCATAAACCAGTACGGGCTGGTTTGGGCCAGTGACGTCACAGAAGGGACCCCCACCAGTGACCCTCAGGATCTGCTCCAGTACAAACCAGTATTAAACCAGTATAAACCAGTATAAAGGGACACGGGCCGGTGGCATCCCGGTAAACACCACTAACGCCCAGAGCCTCCCCCCGGTGACCCCTCAGGGTCCCCCCAGTCCCTCCCAGTTCTCTCCCAGTCTCTCCCAGTTCCCCAGCCCAGCTCTCACCATAGCGACGCTCTCGCTTCCTGTTCCGGTCACGTGACCCTGCCCTCAGTGCCCGCCCCTCCTCCTTATTGGTTCAGAGCTTCCTTCGTCACCAACGCGCCCGCCAATCACAGCAAGGTCAAGGATCACGTGGTAAAACTCAATGGTTCAGCGAACCGGAAGTGACGCTCAGTCCTCCAGCGCGGTCATCTCTACTGTTTCCTCCATTAAACCGGAAGTTCTGCTCATTCCTCCACCGCCCCTCTCTATGGTTTTTCCGCAGACCCGGAAGTGACGCTCGGTCCTCCAGCGCCGTCTCTATCGTCCCTCAGTCCACCAGCCCCGCCCCCGCGCTCCCAAAATGCCCAAATTTGGGCAAAACGGCCCAAAAGGGCTTCAAAAAATGGGAATTCCCCTCCCCCCCGCCATTGCCATGATGGGCACAAGGCCAGAGGTGAGCACTCCATGGTGGCCACGCCCATTCCCACAGGAGCCAGGCCCACCCCACCAGGGGCCCAACCACAGCTCCTGGTGGCCACCAGCCCCAGGTGATTACAGCCACGGTAGCCACGAACACCCATAACATAGCCACGCCCACCCTTATTGTAGGCACGCCCATCCCTACATTAACCACGCCCTCCCCATGTTAGCCCTGCCCATCCCCATGATTCTCATTCCCGCAGTAGACACGCCCATCTCCACGTTAACCACGCCCATTCTCACGGTTCGAATCCCCAGTAGCCACGCCCACCCTTACAGTAACCACACCCACCCCCCATGTGAGCCACACCCACTCTGGAAGTAGCCACGCCCACCCCCATGTTAACCACACCTGTTCCCACGGTAGCCACGCCCATCCACACAGCAACCACACCCATCCTGACAGCCACGCCCAGCCCACGTTAACCACGCCCATATTTATGCTAACCACGCCCATCCCCACATTACCACACCCACTCCATTATCCATGCCCATCCCACTGTTGCCACGCCCACGCCCACAGCAGCCACACCCACCCCATGGTAGCCACGCCCATCCCACATTAACCACGCCCCTTTCCCGGTGGGCGTGGCCACGGCACAGGCGGGGGGCGTGGCCAGGGCCGTTTCCGGGGTTTATTCGTTCGCTGCCGTCCAATCACGAGCCCGGCGGGGGGAGGGGGGAGGGGCGGGAGCGCCCCGCCCCCCGCCCCGCCCCTCCCCCCCATAAATCCATATTTATAGAATTCCGTATTTATAGCCCCGCCCCCTCCCCGCGCGCGGCCCCTCCCCCACCCCGCCGGGCTCGGGGGGGGGGATGGGGGGGGGAATGGGGGGGTGGGGGAGGGGCCCCCCCAGGCCCCGCCCCCCCTCAGTCGTCGATGCAGATCACCTCCCCCCCCCGCGGCTCCTTGCGCTGCTGCTGCTCCAGCGCCTCCGCCTCGCGCTTCACCAGCACCGCGGGGCCGTTCGAGGCTGCAGGGGGGGAAATGGGGGGTGAGAGACCCCCAGGGACCCCCAGAGACACCCACCCACCCATGGGACCCCCACCCACCCATAGGAACCACCCCCCATCAATGGGAGCCCCTCGTGCTTCACCAGCACCGCGGGGCCGTTCGAGGCTGGGGAGGGGCGTGGGGGGGTCAGGGGGCACCTCGAGACATCAGGGGCCCCAGAGCCCCCCCCCAGTGTCCCCAGTGTCCCCTCACCGGAGATGAAGGACCCTGGTGGCATCTGGCTGTAGTTGGCCCCCCCAGGGTCAATGTCCCCTGTGTCCCCACTGTCCCCAGTGTCCCCAATGTCCCCAGTGTCCCCACTGTCCCCAGTGTCCCCAGTGTCCCCATTCTCACCGGAGATGAAGGACCCTGGTGGCATCTGGCTGTAGTTGGCGCCCCCGGGGTGGGGGAGGGCTCCGGCCGGGGGTGTCCCGAAGGTGCCCCCGTAGCTCGGGGGGGTGGCGTAGGGACCCGGCGGGAAGCTCTGGGGACAGGGACACGGGGTCACCTCCGGGGTCACCTCCTGGGGTCATCCCCCAATGTCACCTCCCTCTGTCACCTCCAGGGGTCACTGCCCGGGGTCACTGCCCAGGGTCACCTCCAGTGTCACCTCCTGGTGCCACCTGCCATGGGGGCAGGGGACATTCCCAGACAGGGTGGCAGTGTGACAGGGGCACAGGGTGGCAGTGTGGCAGGGTGACAGGGTGACAGGGTGGCAGTGTCCCCATGTCCCCAGCGGTCACTCACGGGCAGGGGGTGGCTCTCGGTGCCCTTGCTGGCCAGGCGGCTGAGGATGCCATGGTGCCAATGTCCCCGGGGCAGGGTGGCAGTGTGACAGGGGCACAGGGTGGCAGTGCGGCAGTGTGGCAGGGTGACAGGGTGGCAGTGTCCCCATGTCCCCAGCGGTCACTCACGGGCGGGGGGTGGCTCTCGGTGCCCTTGCTGGCCAGGCGGCTGAGGATGCCATGGTGCCAATGTCCCCGGGGCAGGGTGGCAGTGTGACAGGGGCACAGGGTGGCAGTGTGACAGGGGCACAGGGTGACAGGGGCACAGTGTGACAATGTCCCCATGTCCCCAGCGGTCACTCACGGGCGGGGGGTGGCTCTCGGTGCCCTTGCTGGCCAGGCAGCTGAGGATGCCATGGTGCCAATGTCCCCGGGGCAGGGTGGCAGTGTGACAGGGGCACAGGGTGGCAGTGTGACAGGGGCACAGGGTGACAGGGGCACAGTGTGACAATGTCCCCATGTCCCCAGCGGTCACTCACGGGCGGGGGGTGGCTCTCGGTGCCCTTGCTGGCCAGGCGGCTGAGGATGCTGCGCTCGCTCATCTGCAGGCGCGCGGCGATGGGGGGGATGCGGGACAGCGTGGCCGGCAGGCGCGTCACGTCCGCCTTCATGTCGCTCAGCAGCTCCTCCAGCTGGTTCAGCACTGCCCGCGGGCACAGAGAGAGAGAAACAGCCCCGTCAGCACCGCGGGGCCTGCTCGGAGCTTGCCCACAGCTTACTCATAGGTTACTCACAGCTTACTCGCAGCTTACTCACAGCTTACTCACATATTATTCGTGGGGAGGGGGTGGGCGGGAGATACTCACGTGAGAGTGGGAGGTAGGGAGAGGGAAGGGGAGGAGGTGGGAGCTACTCAGGGGGTACTCAAGAGTTTACGCAGGGTTGTAATTGGGTGGGGGAGGGGGGCATGCGCAGGGGGAGGGGGTGTGAGTAGGGTGGGGGTACTCTGGGGATACTCCTGACTTGCTCTGGGGATACTCCTGACTTACTCTAGGGATAATCCTGACTTACTCGAAGGTACTCCTCACTTACTCTGGGGATATTCCTCTCGTACTCTGGGTTTATTCCTTATTCTAGGTGGATGCCTGGCTTACTCAGGGTTTACTCCTGATTTACCTCGCCCACAGCGGAGATACCCCAGCTGTGCTCCTTACTCTGGGTATCTCCTTGAGGTACTCTGGAGATACTCCAGGGTTACTCCTGCTTTACTACGGGCCTGCACACACAGGGCTACTCTGTGCCTACTCTGTGGTTACTCCTCAGACACACTGGAGGTGATTCCAGGTCTGCTCTGGAGTTACTCTGGGGATATTCCTGGCATTAAATACACCAGGGATACTCTGGGTTTACTCAGCTCATTCCTCCGGGCTTTACTCATTAATTACACCAGGGATACTCCGCGCTTACACCGGGGTGCTCCAGCGCATGCAAACACCGGCGCTACTCCAGCCTTACTCCCAGCATGCACCGCGGGGATACTCCGGGGTTACTCCGCCCAAACAGCCCCGGGCGAGGAGGGAGGAGGGAGGGAGGGAAGGGACCAAGGCGTAAACTACTCCAGAGATACACACAGGACGGCACTAGGGACATACTCCAGCTTTACACCACAGCTACTCAGCAGAGCCACCTCAGCGCCAAGCCACGACCCCTCCATGCGCCTCCCGCCTTACGCTGACTTTTCCTGGACTTCAGTCCAGATTTACTTGGACTCTATTCTGCCTTTACATGGACCTAGACTTCAGTCTGAATTTACACAGACTTTACTCTGCCTTTATGTTAACTTTAGCCCAAGTTTACTTGGACTTTACTCCCCTTTACACTGACTTTACTTTGACTTCAGTCTGACTGAGACTTTAGTCCCAATTTACTTGGACTTTAGTTCCAATTTACTCAGACTTTACTCTGAATTTACTCAGATTTTACATTGCCTTTACTTGGATTTTAGTCCAACTTCACCCAGACTTTACTCCGCCTTTACACTGGCTTTACTTGGACTTTAGTCTGAATTTAGTCAGACTTTACGCCACCCTTACGATAACTTTAGTCTGAACTTACTCTGACTTTATTCTGAATTTACTCTGAATTTGCCTTTATGCTGACTTTAATCCGAATTTACTCAGGCTTTGGTCCGACCTTACTGCAACTTCATTACAACTTTACTGCAGCTTTACCATGACATTACTACGACTGTAATATGACATTACTCCAACTTTACTACCGCTTTACTCCAACTTTACTACGACTTTACTCACACTTTACTACGACTTTACTCCACCTCCGCGCCCGTGCCCGGCGTCGCGGCGCAGCCCCCCCCGCCCAGAAAGCACACGCAGAGCAAGGAGACACCGGGAGGCGGCGTTGGGTGGGAGCAAACCCCTCTTTAATGGCGTCACAGGCGCGTACAGAGCTCGGGGCGGGCGCTACACGGGCCGAGCCCCGCGCCGGGCGCGCCGGCCCTGCTGCCGCCCCTTACCCTTGTGCAGCACGGCGTTGGCCGGCTTGTTGCCCGCCAGCGACTCCTTGGACAAGTGCTGGTGGCTCTCGGCCAGGCACTCGACCTCGGCGAAGCGCGTGTTGAGCGCCATGGCGGGGTGGCTGGGGTCCTGCGTCATGTTCAGGTAGGCGGCGCGGCGCAGCTGCTCCTCGATCACCAGCGCCTGCTCCAGCAGCTGCCGGGGGGAGAGGAGGGGTCAGGGGGTGTGGGTGGGTCCAAGATCAACCCCATCAACAGCTGGAGGGTTCAGGTGTGGGTGGGTCCAAGATCAACCCCATCAACAGCTGGAGGGGCCGGGTGTGGGTGGGTTTAGCCCAACCCCATCAACAGCTGGAGGGTTCAGGTGTGGGTGGGTCCAAGATCAACCCCATCAACAGCTGGAGGGTTCAGGTGTGGGTGGGTCCAAGATCAACCCCATCAACAGCTGGAGGGTTCAGGTGTGGGTGGGTTTAGCCCAACCCCATCAACAGCTGGAGGGGCCGGGTGTGGGTGGGTTTAGCCCAACCCCATCAACAGCTGGAGGGTTCAGGTGTGGGTGGGTCCAAGATCAACCCCATCAACAGCTGGAGGGGCCAGGTGTGGGTGGGTCCAAGATCAACCCCATCAACAGCTGGAGGGTTCAGGTGTGGGTGGGTTTAGCCCAACCCCATCAACAGCTGGAGGGGCCGGGTGTTGGTGGGTTTAGCCCAACCCCATCAACAGCTGGAGGGTTCAGGTGTGGGTGGGTTTAGCCCAACACCATCAACAGCTGGAGGGTTCAGGTGTGGGTGGGTTTAGCCCAACACCATCAACAGCTGGAGGGTTCAGGTGTGGGTGGGTTTAGCCCAACACCATCAACAGCTGGAGGGTTCAGGTGTTGGTGGGTCTAATCTTGACCCCATCAACAGCTGGAGGGGCCAGGTGTGGGTGGGTTCAACCCTGATTTCATCAATATCTGGGGGCTTCAGGTGTTGTGGCTCTAATCCTGGTTTCATCAACAGCTAGGGGTTCAGGTGTTGGTGGGTCCAAGCCCAACCCCATCAACAGCTGGAGGGTTCAGGTGTGGGTGGGTCCAGCCCTGACCCCATCAACAGCTGGAGAGTTCAGCCCTGACTTCATCAACAGATGGGGGGTCCAGGTGTGGGTGGGTCCAGCCCTGACCTCATCAACACCTGGAGATTTCAGGTGTTTGTGGATCTAATCCTGAGTTCATCAACATCTGGAGGATCCAGGTGTTGGGTCAAGGTTTGAGGAAACCCAACAGATGGAGAGCCCAGGTGTTGGTGGGTTCTGACCTGACTTCATCAACAGTCGGAGGGCTCAGGTGTTGGTGGGTCTAATCCTGATTTCATCAACATCTGGAAGATCCAGGTGTTGGTGGGTCCAGCCCTGACCTCATCAACATCTGGACAACACAGATGTCCAGGTGCCCAGCCTTGACCTCACCCAACACCTGGAGCACCCAGCTGTCCAACCCTGACCTCATCCAACACCTGCAGGACCCACTCAGATGTCCGAGCACCCAACCCTGACCTCACCCAACACCTGGAGAGTTCAGGTGTCCAACCCTGACCTCACCCAACACCTGGAGCACCCAGCTGTCCAACCCTGACCTCACCCAACACCTGCAGACCCCACCCAGGTGTCCGAGCACCCCTGGCCCCCTCCCCGCTCATCCCAGCCCCTCGTGCAAGGCCACCCCAGTGCCACCCTCGCTGCCACCCAGTGCCACCCAGTGCCACCCTCCCAGTGCCACCCTCGCTGTCACCCCCGTGCCACCCCAGTGCCACCCTCCCAGTGCCACCCTCGCTGTCACCCCCGTGCCACCCCAGTGCCACCCTCCCAGTGCCCCCGGTGTCCCCGGGGTGCTGACCTTGAAGCGGCGCGCCAGGAACTTGTTCTTCATCTCCAGGAAGTTCCCCTTGGAGGCCTCGCCCTTGAAGGGTTCGTTGATGACCCCGAAGGCGCCGTCGTTCTGGATGTCGGTCCAGCGCGCGTAGCCGTGGCTGCGCGCTAAGGATGCCACCTGTGCCACCTGTGTCACCTGTGTCACCTGTCACCCTGTCACCGTGGCACTGTGCCACCCTGTCACCAACATCCCCCGTTCACAGCACACGGAGCCGTGGCTGCGCGCTAAGGATGCCACCTGTGCCACCTGTGTCACCTGTGTCACCTTGGCACCGTGGCACTGTGCCACCCTGTCCCCAACATCCCCCATTCACAGCACACGGAGCCGTGGCTGCGCGCTAAGGATGCCACCTGTGTCACCTGTGTCACCTATCACTGTGTCACCTCTGTCACCTGTGTCACCTCTGTCACCTGTGTCACCTTGTCACCACGGCACCGTGCCACCCTGTCACTGCATCATCACATCCCCCATTCACAGCACACGGAGCCGTGGCTGCGTGCTAAGGATGCCACCTGTGTCACCTGTGTCACCTGTCACACTGTGTCACCCTGTCACTGCATCATCACATCTCCCTGTCCCCAACATCCCCCACACAGAGCACGTGGAGCCGTGGCTGCGTGCTAAGGATGCCACCTGTGTCACCTGTGCCACCCTGTCATTGTGTCACCTGTCACCATGTCACCTGTGCCACCCTGTCACCAACATCCCCCATTCACAGCACACGGAGCCGTGGCTGCGCGCTAAGGATGCCACCTGTGTCACCTGTGTCACCTGTCACTGTGTGGCTGTGTCACCTGTGTCACCCAATCACTGCATCATCACATCTCCCTGTCACCAACATCCCCACATCCAGCACACCAAGCATGGATGCCACCCTCTCCTGGCTGTCACCCTCACCACAGTGTCACTGTCCCCAGCCCGGGGACACCCCAATCCCCATGGTGACACCCCTGTGACACCCAAGGATACAGGACGATGCCAGCCAGCAGCCAGTATCATGTCACCAGTGCCACCCTCACCGCGCTGTCACTGTCACTGTCACTGTGCTGTCACCCTCACCGTGCTGTCCCCCACAGCACAGTGTCACTGTCCCCAGCCCGGTGACACCCCAATCCCCACGGTGACACCCCCGGTGACACCCAAGGATACAGGACGATGCCAGCCAGCAGCCAGTATCATGTCACCAGTGCCACCCTCACCGCGCTGTCACTGTCACTGTCACTGTGCTGTCACCCTCACCGTGCTGTCCCCCACAGCACAGTGTCACTGTCCCCAGCCCGGTGACACCCCAATCCCCACGGTGACACCCCCGGTGACACCCAAGGATACAGGACGATGCCAGCCAGCAGCCAGTATCATGTCACCAGTGCCACCCTCACCGCGCTGTCACTGTCACTGTCACTGTGCTGTCACCCTCACCGTGCTGTCCCCCACAGCACAGTGTCACTGTCCCCAGCCCGGTGACACCCCAATCCCCACGGTGACACCCCCGGTGACACCCAAGGATACAGGACGATGCCAGCCAGCAGCCAGTAGTCGTGGCGCCGGTGCCAGATCTCGTTGAGCTTGCCCGAGGAGATGGCGGCGCGCTCCTCGTTCTGCCACAGCGTGTGCAGCTCTGCGGGGGCACAGCGGGTCAGGGCTGTCCCCGGGGTGTCCCCAATGTCCCCAGGGTGTCCCCAATGTCCCCAGGGTGTCCCCCGCTCACCCGTGAAGCCGCCGTCGGCGATGTTGAACATGAACCGCGGCTTCTCGGCCTTGTCCTCGCGGCGCCCGTTGGGCCGCGCCTCCGCCCGCGGCTCCCGCTCCGCCTTGGGCTCCTCTGCGGGGAGGGGGAAATTTGGGGGGTCAGGGGGGCGTTTGGGGGGGTCAGGGAGTCATCCGAGGGGGTCAGGGGGGCATTTACGGGGTCAGGGATGGGTTTGGGGGCTCAGGGTCTTGTTTGGGGGCTCAGGGGGGCATTTGAGGGGGTTAGGGACACGTTTGGGGGGTCATGGGAGCATTTGGGGGGTCAGGGATGGGTTTGGGGAGTCAAGGACACATTAGGGGGATCAGGAATGTGTTTGGGGGGGTCAGGGACACATTTAGGGGGTCAGGAACAAATTTGGGGGGTCAGGGACAAATTTGGGGGGGTGAGGGGGACGTTTGGGGGAGTCAGGGACTTGTTTGGGGGAGTCAGGGATGGGTTTGAGTGGGTCAGGAATGGGTTTGGGGGGTCATGGACACGTTTGGGGGGTCAGGGGGGCGTTTGGGGGATCAGGGATTCGTTTGTGGGGGACAGAGAAATGTCTGGAGGGGTCAGGGACTTGGTTGGGGGGGTCAGGGACACATTTGGGGAATCAGGGACACATTTGGGGGGCTTGGGGACACACTTGACCCCCCCCCTTGGGCCCCCCAAAACCTCCTCAGTTCCCCTGAACCCCCCCAGCGCCAGCAATAAATGAGGGGTGGGTTAAGCCCTGCTCACTCTGGGTTAGGCCACACCCCCTTCCGCCAAGCCCCGCCCAATCTGTCTTAGGATACGCCCCCTTCGTTAAGCCCTGCCCATTCTGGGTCAGACCACGCCCCTTTCCCTTCAAGCCCCGCCCATCCCAGCCTAAGCCCCGCCCCCGTTACCTCTTTTGGGGTCGGGGTCCCCCGGGCGCTCCTTGGGCTCCTCCTCCGGGGCCTTCTCGTCGCCCTTGTCCAGCCCCGGAGCCTTCTCGGCATCGGCGCCTGAGCCACGACGGGTTTGGGGTTGGAATTTGGGGTTTTGGGGGCGGTTTGGGGCTTTTCCTGGGATTTGGGGTTTTCCAGGAATTTGGCGGTTCTGGGCTTTTCGGGTTTTTTGGGGTCTTCCAGGGATATGGGGTTTCCAGGATTTGGGGTTTCTGGGATTTGGAGTTTTTGGGATTTTGGGTTTGTGGGATTTGGGGTTTTCCAGGGATTTGGGGTTTTTGGGGTTTTCCAGGGATTTGGGGTTTTCGGGTTTTTTGGTATTTGAGGTTTTTGCTGGTTTGGGATTTTGGGATTTGGGGTTTTTGCTGGTTTGGGATTTGGGGGTTTTGGGATGTGGAGTTTTCCAGGGATTTGGGATTTTTGGGATTTGGAGTTCTGGGATTTGGGATTTTGGGGGTTTTGGGATTTGGGGTTTTGGGGAGTTTGGGATTTCAGGATTTGGGGTTTTTGGGGTTTTGGGGTTTTTGGGATTTGGGGTTTTCCAGGCGTTTGAGGTTTTTGGGATTTGGGCTTTTCGGGATTTGAGGTTTCTGGGACTTGGTGTTTCCAGGATTTGGGGTTTCTGGGATTTGGGGTTTTTCAGGTTTCTGGGAGTTGGGGTTCCCAGGATTTGGGGGTTTTGGGGTTCCCAGAATTTGGGGGTTTTGGGGTATCCAGGATTTGGGGTTTTCAGGATTCAGGGTTTTTGGGGTTTCCCGGGGGTCTCACCTGGCCGCTCCTCGCGGGCCGGGGGCCCTTCGGCCTCGGGGTCCCTGTGGCCGGGTCCCTCCTCCTCCTCCCCCTTGCGGGGCCCTTCGGCCTCGCTGCCATCGCCCGGTGACGGTGGCACCTCAGGGACAGGGGGCTGCGGGGACAGGAGGGGCTGTCACCCTCGGGGTCCCCATCCATGGGGACATCACCCCCCACTCTGAGAGTGACAGGGACAGGGGACACGGGGACAGGGACAGGAGGGTGGGGACAGCGCTGGGGACAAGGATGGGGACAGCCAGGACACAGCTGGGGACAGAGAGGACACAGAGGGGACAGGGTTGGGAACAAGGACAGGGTTGGGGACAGCGAGGACACATCTGGGGACAGAGATGGGACAGAGTTGGGGACAAGGAGAACGTGACTGGGACAGGGAGGACGTGGTAGGGACAGGGACAGGGTTGGGGACTGGGACTGGGTTGGGGACAGGGACTGGGTTGGGGACAGGGACAGGGTTGGGGACAGGGACATGGTGGGGACAGGGACTGGGTTGGGGACAGGGACTGGGTTGGGGACAGCTGTGTCACTCACATCTGTCTCCATCTTCTCGGGGCCTTTGGGTTCCTTCTCGTCCCTGGTGTCACCCTCGTCCCTGTCCGGGGGTGGCCCTGGCCCGTCCCCGCGCTCGCTGGGCGCCGGCGTGGCTGGGGACAGGGGACGTCAGCACATCGGTCCCCATCCTGTCCCCATCCCTGTCCCTAGCCGTGTCCCTGTGTCCCCACCCCGTCCCCATGTCCCCATCCGTGTCCCCATGTCCCCATCTGTGTCCCCATGTCCCCAGCATGTTCCTAGCCATGTCCCCTGTGTGTCCCCATGCCCCCATCCTTGTCCCCACCCCTGTCCCCATTGTGTCCCCATCCCTGTCCCCACCCCTGTCCCCATGTCCCCCATTGTGCCCCCATCCCTGTCCCCATCCCTGTCCCTGTGTTCCCATCCCTGTCCCCATGTCCCCATCCTTGTCCCCATCCCTGTCCCCATGTCCCCCCCATTGTGTCCCCATCCCCATCCCTGTCCCCACCCACGTCCCCACCCCTGTCCCCATGTCCCCACCCCTGTCCACGTCCCCCATTGTGTCCCCATCCCTGTCCCCATCCTTGTCCCCATCCCTGTCCCCATTGTGTCCCCATCCCTGTCCCCACCCCTGTCCCCATGTCCCCGTGGTGTCCCCCCGTGTCCCCCCGTGTCTGTTACCGGGCGTGGGGGGCGCGGGGCTGGGGGGGCCGCTCTGCTCGGGGCTGGGGGGGCCGGTCTTGGCGGGGGAGGAGGCGCGGGACGAGCGCTTGGAGTCGGCGCTGGGCTCGGGGGCCAGCTCGGGCAGGGACCAGCGCCCGTTGATGTGCTCGAACTCCTGCACCTGGGGAGAGGACATGGAGGGGTCAAAAACCCCAAAAACCCTGAAAATCCACCCCAAAAACCCCAAAAATCCACCCCAAAAACCCCAAAAATCCACCCCAAAAACCCCAAAAATCCACCCCAAAAACCCCAAAAATTCACCCCAAAAACCCCGAAAATCCACCCCAAAAACCCCAAAAATCCACCCCTAAAACATCCCCAGGGCCAGCTCGGGCAGGGACCAGCGCCCGTTGATGTGCTCGAACTCCTGCACCTGCACAGGGAACACGGAGAGGTCAGGGAACCCCAAAAACCCCAAAAATCCACCCCTAAAACATCCCCAGGGCCAGCTCGGGCAGGGACCAGCGCCCGTTGATGTGCTCGAACTCCTGCACCTGGAGAGAGGACATGGAGGGGTCAGGGGAGCACAAAAACCCCCAAAACCCCCAAAAAGGGACCCTAAAAGCTCCCCAAACAAGCAGCTTGGTGGAACTCCAAAAACCAACCCAGGTGAGTCCCCAGGTCGGTCCCCAGGCTGCACCCAGGGCTGTCCCCCAGGTGTCCTTGGCTGCCCCAGCCTGTCCCCAGGTGTCCCCAGGTGCTCAGCCTGTCCCCAGGTGTGTCCCCAGGTGTGTCCCCAGGTGTCCCCAGGTGTGTCCCCAGGTGTCCCCGTACCTTTTTCTTGACGAGGGACATGACTCCGATGCGGGTCAGCACCTGCTGCCGGCTCAGCCCCTCCCTGGGGACGCCGTCCGCGAACGTCTCGGAGCCGTCGGCGCCCGGCTCGCACAGGTGGCGCATGAACAGGGACACGTAGGCCCTGGGGACAAGGGACAGTGACAATGGGGACAGGGACAGCATGAACAGGGACACGTAGGCTCTGGGGACAGTGACAATGGGGACAGGGACAGCATGAACAGGGACACGTAGGCCCTGGGGACAAGGAACAGTGACAATGGGGACAGGGACAGCATGAACAGGGACACGTAGGCCCTGGGGACAAGGAACAGTGACAATGGGGACAGGGACAATGAACAGGGACACGTAGGCCCTGGGGACAGTGACAATGAACAGGGACAATGAACAGGGACACGTAGGCCCTGGGGACAGTGACAATGAACAGGGACAATGAACAGGGACACGTAGGCCCTGGGGACAGTGACAATGGGGACAGGGACAGCATGAACAGGGACACGTAGGCCCTGGGGACAAGGGACAATGGGGACAATGAACAGGGACACGAAGGCCCTGGGGACAGTGACAATGAACAGGGACAATGAACAGGGACACGTAGGCCCTGGGGACAGTGACAATGAACAGGGACAATGAACAGGGACACGTAGGCCCTGGGGACAGTGACAATGGGGACAGGGACAGCATGAACAGGGACACGTAGGCCCTGGGGACAAGGGACAATGGGGACAATGAACAGGGACACGAAGGCCCTGGGGACAGTGACAATGAACAGGGACAATGAACAGGGACACGTAGGCCCTGGGGACAGTGACAATGAACAGGGACAATGAACAGGGACACGTAGGCCCTGGGGACAGTGACAATGGGGACAGGGACAGCATGAACAGGGACACGTAGGCCCTGGGGACAAGGGACAATGGGGACAGGGACAGCATGAACAGGGACACGTAGGCCCTGGGGACAGTGACAATGAACAGGGACAATGAACAGGGACACGAAGGCCCTGGGGACAGTGACAATGGGGACAGGGACAGCATGAACAGGGACACGTAGGCCCTGGGGACAAGGGACAATGGGGACAATGAACAGGGACACGTAGGCCCTGGGGACAGCGCTCAGGGCCACTGCTGGGCCACCACCCCCTGGGCCACCACCCCTGCCTATGTCACTGCCTGAGCCACTGCCACCACCTGTGCCACTGTCCCATGCACCCGCATGCCCTGCCCCAAGGTCACTGTCCCCACAGATCCTATCCCCAGGGTCCCTTGTCCCCATAGGTCACATCCCCAGGGTCCTTGTCCTCAAGGTCCCTTGTCCCCATGGATCCTGTCCCCGATATCCCTGCTGTCCCCGCTGTCCCCAATATCCCTGCTGTCCCCAATGTCCCTGATGTCCCTAGTGCCCCTAAAGTCCCCAACGTCCCCAATGTCCCCACCGCTCCCAATGTCCCCAATGTCCCCACCACCCATAATGTCCCCAATGTCCCCAATGTCCCCGCTGTCCCCGCGCCATCAGCCCGTCCCCTCGTCACGGCGCCCGTGGGGCTGTGCCGGGGTCACACTGGGGACCAGGGACCTGCCACCGCTCTGGCGTCCCCTGGGCCACACCCCGGCCCCCCGAGGGGACACGGGGACATCGGGGGTGGCTTTGTGTCGGCCTGAGGGGGACACGGCCTCGTCCGGGCCCCAGGAACACCGACAGCGACAGCGCTCGGCTGAGTAAGGGCTCATCATGTGGCACGGGGACACTGGGGACATTGGGGACACTGGGGGACATTGGGGACATTGGGGACACTTGGGACACTGGGGGACATGGGACAACGGGGGGACACCAGGGGACACAGACATGGGGGGACACTGGGGGACGTGGGACAATGGAGGGCACAGGGACATTGGGGACATTGGGGACATCAGGGCACATCAGGGGACACAGGACAATGGAGGGCATCAGGGGACACTGAGGACATTGGGGACATTGGGGACACTTGGGACACTGGGGGACATGGGACAACGGGGGGACACCAGGGGACACAGACATGGGGGGACACTGGGGGACGTGGGACAATGGAGGGCACAGGGACATTGGGGACATTGGGGACATCAGGGCACATCAGGGGACACAGGACAATGGAGGGCATAGAGCCACACAGGAAGATGGGGGGGGACATGGGGACAATAAGGACGTGGGGATGAAAGGACACAGAGGACATGGGGACACATGGACACCTCACTACCCTGCCACCACCTACCCCAGCGCCATCACCTGGTGTCAACCCTTGTCCCTGATGCCACCACCTGTCCCCAGTGCCACCACCCGTCCTTGATGCCACCACCCGTCCCTGATGCCACCACCTGTCCCCAGTGCCACCACCCGTCCTTGATGCCACCACCCGTCCCTGATGCCACCACCTGTCCCCAGTGCCACCACCCGTCCTTGATGCCACCACCCGTCCCTGATGCCACCGCCTGTCCCTGATGCCACCACCCATCCTTGGCACCACCATGTCCCCATAGACCCCGTGGCCTCCCCAGTGCCACCACCCCTCCCCGGTGTCCCCAGCTGTCCCCAGCTGTCCCCGTTGTCACCTACTTGAACTCCTTCTCGGTTTTGCCCCGCAGGTCCCTCACGAGCCACTGGGACGTGAAGGCGTCCTGGGGCGGCATCCCCCAGCGCATGACGGCGTTGAGGAAAGCCTTGCGCTGCCTCGTGTTGAACCCCAGCACCTGGGGACACATTGGGGACATTGGGGACACTGGGGACATTGGGGACATTGGGGACAATGGGGACATCGGGGACATTGGGGACAATGGGGACAGTGCCATCATCCCCCAGCGCATGACGGCGTTGAGGAAAGCCTTGCGCTGCCTCGTGTTGAACCCCAGCACCTGGGGACACATTGGGGACATTGGGGACACTGGGGACAATGGGGACATCAGGGACATTGAGGACATGGGTGACAGGGGACACTGTGCCATCATTACATGACAGCGTTGAGGAAAGCCTTGCGCTGCCTCGTGTTGAACCCCAGCAGCTGGGGGGACAATGGGGACATTGGGGACAATGGGGACAATGGGGGCATCAGGGACATTGGGGACATCGGGGACATTGGGGACAGGGGACAATGGGGACATCGGGGACATCGGGGACAATGGGGACAGTGCCATCATCCCCCAGCGCATGACGGCGTTGAGGAAAGCCTTGCGCTGCCTCGTGTTGAACCCCAGCACCTGGGGGGACAATGGGGACATTGGGGACACTGGGGACAATGGGGACATCGGGGGTCATGGGGACATCAGGGACATTGGGGACATCAAGGGGATATTGGGGGCATTGGGGACAGTGGGGACATTGGGGGGACATCAGGGGCATTGGGGACATTGGCTCCAGGTTACCCCTGACCCTCTGATTTGGGGACCCAGGTGCTGCGGGGTCACTCAGGCGTCCGAGCCCCACGTGGAGGTGACCCAGGTGCGTCCCCGGGACGTCCCAGGGGTGTCCCCAGGGCCATCCCCATTGTCCCCAGTGTCCCCTCACCTCGATGTTGCCGCCCACGCGGGCCAGCAGTGGGGGGAGGGGTTTGTCCTTCTCGTTCCGCAGCTGCCGCTTGGACTGACGCCGGCCTGGGGGAGGGGAGGGGTCAGCACCCCCCAATGGCACCCTGACCCCCCCTTGGGGACACCCTGATACCCCAATGGCACCCTGACCCCCCCTTGGGGACACCCTGATACCCCAATGGGACCCTGACCCCCCTTGGGGACACCCTGATACCCCAATGGGACCCTGACCCCCCTTGGGGACACCCTGACCCCCCCAATGGCACCCTGACCCCCCCTTGGGGACACCCTGACCTCACCCTGAGGACACCCTGACCCCCCCAATGGCACCCTGATCCCCCCCCCAATGGAACCCTGGCCCCACCTGGGGACACCTTGACCCCCCCCAATGGCACCCTGACCCCCCCTTGGGGACACCCTGATACCCCAATGGGACCCTGACCCCCCTTGGGGACACCCTGATACCCCAATGGGACCCTGACCCCCCTTGGGGACACCCTGACCCCCCCAATGGCACCCTGACCCCCCTTGGGGACACCTTGACCCCCCCCAATGGCACCCTGACCCCCTCAATGGGACCCTGACTCCCCTGTGGGGACACCCTGACCCCTCCTTGGGGACACCTTGACCCCCCCCCAATGGCACGCTCATCCCCCTTGGGGACACCCTGGCCCCCCCATGGCACCTTGACCCCCCCCCAATGGCACCCTGATCCCCACTGGGGACACACTGACCCCCTTGGTGATACCCTGACCCCTTTGGTGACACCCAAAACCCCTTTGGGGACACCTTGATCCCCCCTTTGGGGACACTGAGACACCCTTGGGGACACTGTGACCCCCCCGGGGTCCCTCACCCTCGGGCCGCTCGTCAAAGTCCTCGTCCTCCTCCTCGGAGCCCACCGAGTACTCGGACTGGTTATCTGGGGACACGGTGGGGACACTCAGTGACACCCCAGCGTGTCCCAGTCCCTCCCAGTGCCATCCCAGTGCCACCCAGTGCCACCCCAGCGTGTCCCAGTGACACCCAGTCCCTCCCAGTCCCTCCCAGTGCCCACCTTGGTCCTCCTGGGCGGCGGCGTTGTACTTGCCCTGCTTGTGCACGCGCTTGCCCTTGCCCAGGTTCCATCCCAGTCCATCCCAGTCCCTCCCAGTGCCATCCCAGTATATCCCAGTCCATCCCAGTCCCTCCCAGTGCCATCCCAGTATACCCCAGTCCCTCCCAGTGCCCACCTTGGTCCTCCTGGGCGGCGTCGTTGTAGTTGACCTGCTTGCGCACGCGCTTGCCCTTGCCCAGGTTCCATCCCAGTCCCTCCCAGTGCCATCCCAGTGTATCCCGGTCCATCCCAGTGCCATCCCAGTATACCCCAGTCCATCCCAGTGCCCACCTTGGTCCTCCTGGGCGGCGTCGTTGTAGTTGACCTGCTTGCGCACGCGCTTGCCCTTGCCCAGGTTGCGGGCCAGGTCCTCCTGCTGCTGCTCGTAGTGGTGCCTCAGCAGCTTCTCCCAATAGTCGGGGTCCACGTTCTCCTCCTGCTTGATGATCTCCCGCTCGATCTCCTCGATCTGCCGGACACGCGGGGTCACTCGGGGTCACCCAGGGTCACCCAGGGGTCAGTGCCATCTTGGTCAGTGCTGGGGACGGTGTGCCCAGCACTGGTGTCCCTGTCCTTGGTGTCTCCAGCATCATCATCATCATCATCATCTCCATCATCATCCCCATCTCCATTGTCCCATCATCTTCATCTCCACTGTTGCCATCATCTCCATCCTCTCCAGAGTCCCCAACTCCATCATCTCATTGTCCCCATCCCACTGTCACCAGTCCTTTTGTCCTCAATCCCACTGTCTCCCCATTGTCCCCAATCCTACTGTCCCCATCCCACTGTCCCCATCTCATTGCCCCCAATCCCCTGTATCCATCCCATTGTCCCCATCCCACTGTCCCCAATCCCATTGTCCCCATCCCATTGTCCCCATCTCATTGTCTCTATCCCACTGTCCCCAGTCCCAGTGTCCCCCCAGTGTCCCCAGTGTCCCCAGCACACCTTGTCCTCCTCCCTGACGACGCACTGGGCCACCTTGAAGGAGCTCAGGTACCCATCCATCCCATCCATCCCCATGTCCCTCCATGTCCCCTCGTGTCCCCATTGTCCCCCAGTGTCCCCATTGTCCCCAGCACACCTTGTCCTCCTCCCTGACGACGTACTGGGCCACCTTGAAGGAGCTCAGGTACTCGTTCATGTTCTGCACGTCGGCGTCGTCGGTGGCGTCCTGGTTGCGGTCCAGCAGCCGTGCGATGGCCTCGTTGTCGTAGTGGATGACGCTGCTGTCCTCCTCCTTGTTGTCCCCTGCGCGTGGCCACGCCGCGTCACACACGCTGGGACACGGCTGGACACGGCCACGTGTGCTGGGACACGGCCGGACGCGCTCCAAGGTGATGTGACACGGTTTTGTCACATCCCAAGATGGCCTTACATGGCCCAATGTGGCTTTGTCGCACCCCAACTTGGCCCAACACGGCCCAGTCCATCCCAACATGGCCCAGTCCAACCCAACATGGTCCAAAACACGGCCCAGCTCAACCCAACGCAGCTCAGCCCAACCCAACATGGCTCACTCAGCCCAGCACAGCCCAGTTCAACTCAACGTGGCCCAACATGACCCAGTCCAACCCAGCATAACCCAGTCCAACCCAACATGACCCAGTTCAACCCAGCATAACCCAGTCCAACCCAACATGACCCATGCCATCCCATCCCATCCCATCCGCCCCATCCTGTCCCTATCCCTGTCCCCATTCCACTCCTCAGTCCTTGTCCCCAGCCCTGTTTCTGTTTCTGTCCCATCCCATCCTGGCCCACCCCCTGTCCTTGTCCCTGTCCCCATCCCTGTCCCCATCCTGTCCTGGTTTCTGTCCCCTCTATCCCATCCCATCCCACCCCATCCCATGGATCCCACCCCATCCCGTCCCATTCCATAAATCCCACCCCACTGATCCCATCCCATGGATCCCATCCCATCCCAGATGTTCCTCACCCATCCCAGAGGTTTTTCTCCATCCCACCCCATCCCATGGATCCCATTCCATGGATCCCACCCCATGGATCCCATCCCATGGATCCCATCCCATCCCAGATGTTCCTCACCCATCCCAGAGGTTTCTCTCCATCCCACCCCATGGATCCCATCCCATCCTATGGATCCCATCCCACCCCACCCCACCCCATGGATCCCACCCCATGGACCCCACCCCATGGATCCCATCTCCCCCACGCCATGCCCACCCTCGTTCTCGTCCTTGAAGAGCTCCTCGGTGCCGAACTTGAGGATGTCGTCGAGCTCCTGCTTGGACATGGAGCCGGCCTTGGAGCCCAGCCCAGGGCGCACCACCAGGTGCGTCAGCATCATCTTGCGCTTGGCCACCTGCGTGATCCGCTCCTCCACCGAGGCCCGCGTCACGAAGCGGTAAATCATCACCTTGTTGGCCTGGCCGATGCGGTGCGCGCGGCTGAACGCCTGCGGGGACAGGGACGTGGTGGGGACATGGTGGGGACAGCGTGGGGACACACCAGGGGCATGACAGATGGGATGGGGACACACCATGGCCGATGCGGTGCGCGCGGCTGAACGCCTGCGGGGACAGGGACGTGGTGGGGACATGGTGGGGACAGCGTGGGGACACACCAGGGGCATGACAGATGGGATGGGGACACACCATGGCCGATGCGGTGGGCGCGGCTGAACGCCTGCAGGGACAGGGACATGGTGGGGACATGGTGGGGACAGCGTGGGGACAGGCCAGGGACATGACAGATGGGATGGGGACACACCATGGCCGATGCGGTGGGCGCGGCTGAACGCCTGAGAGGGAGGGGACATGGTGGGGACATGGTGGGGACACACCAGGGACACCCCAAGTACATGAGGGGACACCATGGCTGATGCAGTGGGCGCGGCTGAAGGCCTGAAAGGGAGGGGACAGGTCAGGGACAGTGAGAGGACACGTGGGGACATCATGGGGACAGGTCAGGGACACGTCTGATGGGATGGGGACACACCAGGGACACAGCAGGGACATGAAGGGACACCCTGGCCAATGCGGTGAGCCTGGCTGAACGCTTGTGGGGACAGGGACATTGTGGGGACAGGTCAAGGACATCATGGGGACATCCTGGGGACACCTCAGGGCCTTGGCAATCAGGGGAGACAGGGAGCTAGGGAGGGTGACACTGGCCAGGTAACACTGTCCAGGTGCCTGGTGCCAGGGGATGGCATTGGCCAGGTGACAGTGCTCAGGTGTGTGACATTGGCCAGGTGACAGTGCTCAGGTGCCCGGTGTCAGGGGATGGCACTGGCCAGGTGCCAGTGCCCAGGTGTGTGACACCGGCCAGGTGACAGTGCTCAGGTGCCCGGTTCCGGGGGATGGCATTACACAGGTGCCAGTGCCCAGGTGCCCGGTTCAGGGGGATGGCACTGGCCAGGTGACAATGCCCAGGTGTGTGACACCGGCCAGGTGCCAGTGCCCAGGTGCCCAGTTCTGGGGGATGGCACTGGCCAGGTGACAATGCCCAGGTGCCCGGTTCAGGGGATGGCACTGGCCAGGTGCCAGTGCCCAGGTGTGTGACACCGGCCAGGTGCCAGTGCCCAGGTGCCCGGTTCAGGGGATGGCACTGGCCAGGTGACAATGCCCAGGTGCCCGGTTCTGGGGGTGCCCAGGTGCCCACCTGGATGTCGTTGTGGGGGTTCCAGTCCGAGTCGAAGATCACCACCGTGTCGGCCGTCGCCAGGTTGATGCCGAGGCCCCCGGCCCGCGTCGACAGCAGGAAACAGAACTGCTGCGCCCCCGGCGCTGCCCCCCCGGCGTCAGGGACGGACCCAAACCGCCCCGAATTCACCCCAAAAACACCCCAAATTCACCCCCTCAGCCCTGTCCTCCCGGCGTCAGTGATGGACCCAAACTGCCCCAAATTCACCCCAAAAACACCCCAAAAACACCCTCACACTGCTGCACCCTCAGCGTCAGTGACAGACCCAAACTGCCCCAAATTCACCCCAAAAACACCCCAAAAACACCCTCACACTGCTGCACCCCCAGCATCAGTGACAGACCCAAACCGCCCCAAATTCACCCCAAAAACACCCCGAATTCACCCCCTCAGCGCTGTCCCCCCGGCGTCAGTGATGGACTCAAAACACCCCAAATTCACCCTCAAAACACCTGAACTCCCCTTGTCCATGTCCCCTGTGTCTCCTGTCCCATTTTCTGTCCCTTGTCCCACCTGCTGTCCCCAGTCCCTGTCCCCATTCCCTGTCATTGTCCCCTGTCCCCATCCCTGTCCCTGTCCCTGTCCCTGTCATTGTCCCTGTCCCTGTCCCCATCGCTACCGTTGAAGCGGTCGATGGCCTCCTGCCGCAGGGCCTGCTCCATCCCCTGTCCCTGTCCCCTGTCCCTGTCCCCTGTCCCACCTGCTGTCCCCTGTCCCCGTCATTGTCCCCTGTCCCCATCCCTGTCCCTGTCATTGTCCCCTGTCCCTGTCCCTGTCCCCATCACTACCGTTGAAGCGGTCGATGGCCTCCTGCCGCAGGGCCCCGCTCCATCCCCTGTCCCTGTCCCCTGTCCCACCTGCTGTCCTCTGTCCCCTGTCCCTGTCATTGATCTCCCTGTCCCACCTGCTGTCCCCTGTCCCTGTCATTGTCCCCTGTCCCTGTCCCTGTCCCCATCGCTACCGTTGAAGCGGTCGATGGCCTCCTGCCGCAGGGCCCCGGTGATGCCGCCGTCGATGCGCTCGTACTTGTAGCCCTCGTAGTCCAGGAAATCCTCCAGCAGGTCCAGCATCTTGGTCATCTGTGAGCACTGGTCAGACTGGGAGCCACTGGGAGCCACTGGGAGGGACTGGGAGCCACTGGGAGGGACTGGGAGGGACTGGGGAGCCTGCACTGGGCACACTGGGAGGGACTGGGAGGGACTGGGAGGGACTGGGAGGGACTGGGAGGGACTGGGGAGCCTGCACTGGGCACACTGGGAGGGACTGGGAGGGACTGGGAGGGACTGGGAGGGACTGGGGAGCCTGCACTGGGCACACTGGGAGGGACTGGGAGGGACTGGGAGGGACTGGGGAGCCTGCACTGGGCACACTGGGAGGGACTGGGAGGGACTGGGAGGGACTGGGGAGCCTGCACTGGGCACACTGGGAGGGACTGGGAGGGACTGGAGACCCTCTACTGGTCAGACTGGGAGGGACTGGGAGCGACTGGGAGGGACTGGGGAGCCTGCACTGGACAGACTGGTGGGATCTGGGGTATTTTGGGGTCCCACCTGGGAGAAGATGAGCACGTGGTTGTTCTGTGGGGATTTTGGGGGTATTTCAGGGATATTTGGGGATAATTTGGGATGTTTTGGGGAGTTTTGGGGTCCCACCTGGGAGAAGATGAGCACGTGGTGATTCTGTGGGGATCTTGGGTGGTTTTGGGGATATTTAGGGATATTTTTGGGTTTTTTGGGGTCCCACCTTGGAGAAGATGACCACGCGGTGGTTCTGGGGTAGGTTTGGGGTATTTCAGGGATATTTTGGGGTGATTCTGGGTGGTTTTGGGGATATTTTGGGGTCCCACCTGTGAGAAGATGAGCACGCGGTGGTTCTGCTCCTTCAGCTTGCGCAGCATCTTCTGCAGCAGCAGCAGCTTCCCCGAGGCCTTGATCAGCGCCCCGCCCTCGTAGGCGCCGCTCGGCAGCTTCGGGGACTCCTGGGGACAGGGACAGCACCAGGTCACCGTGGGGACATCACCCATGGGGACACCACCATGGGGACATCATCCATGGGGACATCACCCACAGGGACATCACCCACAGGGACACCACCATGGGGACATCACCCATGGGGACACTGCCAGGTCACCGCATGGGGACACCACCATGGGGACATCACCCACGGGGACAGGTGTCCCCCCATGATCTCCATGTCCCCTCCATGCTCCTCCACCCCATGTCCCTCTGTCCCTGTCAGGTCACTCCAACCCCTACTTGTCCCCACATCCATGTCCCCAAGTCCCACCAGCCCTGAGTCCCCTCCCTGTCCCCATGTCCCCTCCATGTCCCTCCACGTCCCCATGTCCCACATCCCTGTGTCCCCTCCCTGTCCCCATGTCCCACATCCTTTTAACCCCTCCCTGTCCCCATGTCCTCTCGTTGTCCCCATGTCCCCCCATGGCCCCCGGCTGTCCCCATGTCCTCATGTCCCCCCACACTCCTGGCTGTCCCTGTGTCCCTGCTGTGCCCGTGTCCCCAGGTCCCCAGTGTCCCTGGTGCCCCTGTGTCCCCCCACACCCCCTTCGTGTCCCCATGTCCTCAGTGTCCCCACGTCCCCATATCCCCTCACACCCCCCAGCCGTCCCCATGTCCTCGGTGTCCCCATGTCCCCCCACACCCCCTTGGTGTCCCCATGTCCTCGGTGTCCCCATGTCCCCCCACACCCCCCAGCTGTCCCCATGTCCTCGGTGTCCCCATGTCCCCCCACACCCCCGGTGCCCCTGGTGCCCTCATGTCCTCCCATGTCCCTGGCTGTCCCCGTGTCCCCGTTGTCCCCATGTCCCTGCTGTCCCCAGAGTCCCCCCACACCGCCAGTGTCCCCATGTCCCCACTGTCCCAGTGTCCCCCCGTGTCCCCGTCGTCCCCAGGTGCCCACCATGGCGGCCACGGGGAACAGGTAGGGGTGGTTGCAGCACTTCTTGAGGTCCATCATGATGTTGAGCAGCGACACCTGGTTGCCGCCGCCGCGCGAGTTGAGCGCCTCGAAGTTCCTCGTCAGGATGTACTTGTAGTACTTCCTGCGGGGACAGCGGTGCCACCGGCCGCCCTGGGGACACCGCGGTGGCACTGGCAGGGCCGGGGACGGCGCCCGGGGCGGGGGGCAGCGGGGGCTCACTTCTGCATGGGGCTGAGCTCCACGCGCACGATCAGCTCCGTCTTGGCCGGCATGTTCTTGAAGACGTCGGCCTTGAGGCGCCGCAGCATGTGGGGGCCCAGCAGGTCGTGCAGCTTCTTGATCTGGTCCTCCTTGGAGATGTCGGCAAACTCCTCCAGGAACCCCTCCAGGTTACTGGGGACACGGGGACAGGGTCAGTGTGGGGACATGGAGGGACACAGGAACCCCTCCAGGTTACTGGGGACACGGGGACAGGGTCAGTGTGGGGACATGGGGACATGGGTGTGGGATGGTGGGACACAGGAACCCCTCCAGGTTACTGGGGACACGGGGACATGGGGACAGGGTCAGTGTGGGGACATGGGGACATGGATGTGGGATGGTGGGACACAGGAACTCTTCCAGGTTACTGGGGACATGGGGACAGGGTCAGTGTGGGGACATGGGGACATGGGTGTGGGATGGTGGGACACAGGAACCCCTCCAGGTTACTGGGGACACGGGGACAGGGTCAGTGTGGGGACATGGAGGGACACAGGAACACCTCCAGGTTACTGGGGACAGGGGGACACGGGGACAGGGTCACCGTGGGGACATGGGGACACAATGGGACATGGATGTCGGGTGGAAGGGACACAGGAACCCCTCCAGGTTACTGGGGACAGGAGGACAGGGTCACCAGGGGGGCACAGGGACATGGAGGGACACAGGAACCTCTCCAGGTTACTGGGGACACAGGGACATGGGGACACATGGATATGGGGTGGTGGGACACAGGAACCTCTCCAGGTTACTGGGGACATGGGGATGGGGTCACCATGGGGACACGGAGGGGACACAGGTGGCACAGGTGACACAAGTGACACAGAGGTGACACAGGGCGTGGCACAGGTGACACAGGTGGCACAGAACTCAGTTGAACCTCTCGGGGGTCAGGAAGTTGAGCGGGTGGAACAGCTCCAGCATGGGGACAGGGGGTGGCACAGGTGACAGAGGTGACACGGGTGACACACAGGTGACACACAGGTGACACAGGTGACTCACTTGAAGCGCTCGGGGGTCAGGAAGTTGAGCAGGTGGAACAGCTCCTCCAGGTTGTTCTGCAGCGGGGTCCCCGTCAGCAGCAGCTTGTGCTCGATCTTGTACCCGTTCAGCACCCGGAAAAACTGCGGGGACACGGCTCAGACACCCCAAAACACACCTGGGCACCCCAAAATATACCTGGGGTACACCAAAACACACCTGGGCACCCCAAAATACACCTGGGCACCCCAAAATACACCTGGGTACCCCCAGATACACCTGGGGTACACCAAAACACACCTGGGCACCCCTGATCCCCTGGACAAACTGCGGGGACACGGCTCAGACACCCCAAAATACACCTGGGCACCCCAAAATATACCTGGGGTACACCAAAACACACCTGGGCACCCCCCTCAGACACCCCAAAATACACCTGGGCACCCCAAAATATACCTGGGGTACACCAAAACACACCTGGGCACCCCCCTCAGACACCCCAAAATACACCTGGGCACCCCAAAATATACCTGGGGTACACCAAAACACACCTGGGCACCCCCCTCAGACACCCCAAAATATACCTGGGCACCCCAAAATATACCTGGGCACCCCCTCAGACACCCCAAACACACCTGGGCACCCCTGACACCCACCTGGGGCACCCTCAGACCCTGAAATCAGGGATCCCCGGTTTCTGGGGTGCCCCCAGCCCCATGGGCAGTTTTTGGGGTGCCCCCCAGCCTCATCCCCAGGTTTTGGGGTGCCCCCAGCCCCACACCCAGTTTTGGGGTGCCCCCCACCTTGGACTGGTTGTTCTTGAGCCGGTGGGCGTCGTCCTCCACCAGGTAGGTACCCAACAATGCCCACCCATGTCCCCAGGTACCCAGGTGTCCCCTACACCCATGGGCAGTTTTTGGGGTGCCCCCCAGCTCCATGCCCGGTTTTTGGGGTGCCCCCCACCTTGGACTGGTTGTTCTTGAGCCGGTGGGCCTCGTCCACCACCAGGCAGGCCCAGCGGATGGAGCCCAGCGCCGCCTGGTCGATGGTGATCAGCTCGTAGGACGTGAGCAGGACGTGGAACTTCACCTGGGCCTCGCGCTGCGGGCACGGGGACGGGGTCAGGGGGACCCCAAAACCCCACCCAGAACCCCAAAACGTGGAAACGGCACACCCAGAACCCCAAACCCCACCCAGAACCCCAAAACATGGAAACGGCACACCCAGAAACCCCCAAACCCCACCCAGAACCCCAAAACATGGAAATGGCACACCCAGAACCCCCAAACCCCACCCAGAACCCCAAAACATGGAAACGGCACACCCAGAACCCCAAACCCCACCCAGAACCCCAAAACATGGAAACGGCACACCCAGAACCCCAAAACGTGGAAAAACCCCACCCAGAAACCCCCAAACCCCACCCAGAACCCCAAAACGTGGAAACGGCACACCCAGAACCCCAAAACCCCACATGGGGTTCCCGAAACATGGAAACATGGAAATCCCGAAACATGGAAAAAACCAACCTAGAACCCCCCAAACCCCACCCAGAACCCCCCAAACCCCTCTCAGAACCCCAAAATGGGGCACGGACACATAGGGGACCCCAGAATGTGGAAAAATCCCACCCAGAACCCCCCAAACCTCACCCAGAACCCCAAAACGGGGCACAGACCCACAGGGGAGCCCAAAATGGGCCACGGACACATAGGGAGCCCCAAAATGTGGAAAAACCCCACTCAGAACCCCCCAAACCCCATCTAGCACCCCAAAAACCCACCCAGAACCCCCAGAATCCTGCACACAACCCCGAAACATGGAAAAACCCCCCACAGAACCTCCCAAAGCCCACCAAGAACCCCCAAAACCCCACCCAGAACACCAAGGTGACCCAAGTGTCCAGGTGCCACCCCCAGGTGTCCAAATGCCACCCCCATCTGTCCAGGTGCCACCCCAGGTGCCACCCCCAGGTGTCCAGGTGCCACTCCCATCTGTCCGTGTGCCACCCCACTGTCCCCCAGCTGTCCAGACGCCACCTTGCTGTCCCCCAGGTGTCCAGATGCCACCCCAGGTGCCACTCCCTGTCCCCCAGGTGCCACCCGCGGTGTCCCCGGGCCCCACCTTCATCTTGAAGTGTCCATGTACCACCCCACTGTCCCCCAGGTGCCACCCCCAGCTGTCCAACTGCCACCCCCAGGTGTCCAGATGCCACCCTGCTGTCCCCCAGCTGTCCATGTGCCACCCCGCTGTCCCCCATCTGTCCAGGTGCCACCCCAGGTGCCACCCCCATCAGTCCAGGTGCCACCCCCATCTGTCCAGATGCCACTCCGCTGTCCCCCATCAGTCCAGGTGCCACCCCAGGTGCCACCCGCAGTGTCCCCGGGCCCCACCTTCATCTTGAAGGCCTTCTTGCCGCCCTTCATGGCGTTGTCGTCGAAGGAGAACTCGTTCTCGCGGATGATGGCCCTGCTGTCCTTGTCCCCCGTGTAGGTGACGACGTAGAACGCCGGGGCCCACATCTGGAACTCGCGCTCCCAGTTGATGATGGTGGAGAGCGGGGCACTGACGAGGAACGGGCCCTTGGTGTGGCCCTGGGGGACACTGTGTCACACCATGGGGACAGCCTGGGGACACTGTGTCACACCATGGGGACAGGGGACATGGGGACAGCCTGGGGACGCTGTGTCACACCATGGGGACAGGGGACATGGGGACAGCCTGGGGACGCTGTGTCACACCATGGGGACAGGGGACACATGGGCACTGACGAGGAACGGGCCCTTGGTGTGGCCCTGGGGGACACTGTGTCACACCATGGGGACAGCCTGGGGACGCTGTGTCACACCATGGGGACAGGGGACATGGGGACAGCCTGGGGACGCTGTGTCACACCATGGGGACAGGGGACACATGGGCACTGACGAGGAACGGGCCCTTGGTGTGGCCCTGGGGGACACTGTGTCACACCATGGGGACAGGGGACATGGGGACAGCCTGGGGACACTGTGTCACACCATGGGGACAGGCCTGGGGGACACTGTGTCACACCATGGGGACAGCCTGGGGACACTGTGTCACACCATGGGGACGGGACATAGGGACAGCCTGGGGGACACTGTGTCACACCATGGGGACAGGGGACATGGGGACAGCCTGGGGGACACTGTGTCACACCATGGGGACAGGGGACATGGGGACAGCCTGGGGACGCTGTGTCACATGGGGACAGCCCTGGGGGACACTGTGTCACACCATGGGGACAGCCTGGGGACACTGTGTCACACCATGGGGACAGGGGACATGGGGACAGCCTGGGGACGCTGTGTCACACCATGGGGACAGGCCCTGAGGGACCTCAGAAGGGGCCACAGGTGCCCCCAGGCCCACGTGAGTGACCCCAGTGACCATGTGGGTGCCCCCAGCCCCACACAGGTGCCCCCAGGCCCACATGAGTGACCCCAGCCTCACATGGGGGCCCTCAGACCCACGTGGGTGACCCCAGTGACCGCACAGGTGCCCCGCAGGTGCCCCGCAGGTGCCCCCAGGCCCACATGAGTGACCCTAGGCCCCCATGAGTGCCCTCAGACCCACGTGGGTGCCCCCAGCCCCACACAGGTACCCCAGAGGTGCCCCCAGCCCCACACAGGTGCCCCCAGGCCCATGTGGATGACCTTAGTGACCATGTGGGTGCCCCCAGTGCCCACACAGGTGCCCCGCAGGTGCCCCGCAGGTGCCCTCACCTCCTTGTAGAGCGAGTAGAGGAAGACGATGGTCTGGATGGTCTTGCCCAGCCCCATCTCGTCGGCCAGGATGGTGTCGGTGCTCTGCGCCCACGAGAAGCGCAGCCAGTTGAGCCCCTCCAGCTGGTACAGGTGCAGCGTGCCGCCCGTGGCCGTGATGAAGCGCGGCTGCGTCTCGTACTTGACCGTGGGCTGCGGGGACACGGCTGTCACCGGGGGGACACGCCACCACAGACACCCCAAACACCCCCAACATGGCTGGAGGGGTCACAGGGACTGGGTTTGGGGGGACACGGCTGTCACCGGGGGGGACACACCCCCATGGGGATGGAGGGGTCAGGGGGATCAGGGGAACTGGGTCTGGGGGGACACGGCTGTCACCGGGGGGACACACCCCCATGGGGATGGAGGGGTCAGGGGGATCAGGGGCTGGGTTTGGGGGGACACGGCTGTCACCAGGGAGACACGGCACCACAGACACCCCCATGGGGATGGAGGGGTCACAGGGACTGGGTTTGGGGGGACACGGCTGTCACCGGGGGGACACGCCACCACAGACACCCCAAACACCCCCAACATGGCTGGAGGGGTCACAGGGACTGGGTCTGGGGGGACACGGCACCACAGACACCCCCATGGGGATGGAGGGGTCAGGGGAACTGGGTCTGGGGGGACACGGCTGTCACCGGGGGGACACACCCCCATGGGGATGGAGGGGTCAGGGGGATCAGGGGAACTGGGTTTGGGGGGGACACGGCTGTCACCGGGGGGACACGCCACCACAGACACCCCAAACACCCCCAACATGGCTGGAGGGGTCACAGGGACTGGGTCTGGGGGGACACGGCACCACAGACAGCACCGTGGGGATGGAGGGGTCAGGGGGATCAGGGGAACTGGGTTTGGGGGGACACGGCTGTCACCGGGGGGACACGCCACCACAGACACCCCAAACATGGCTGGAGGTGACACAGGGGACAGGTGGGCTCAGGGGAACTGAGTTTGGGGGCCACGCGCCACCACAGACACCCCAAACATGGCTGGAGGGGTCACAGGGCTCAGGTGGGCTCACGGGAACCGGGTTTGGGGTGCCCAGGTGTCCAGGAATATCCCCAAAGGCTCCCCCACTTTTTGGAATGCCCAGTTTTTGGGGTCTCTAGGTTTGGGATGCCCAGTTTTTGGGGTGCCCAATTTTTGGGGTCTCCAGGTTTGGGATCCCCAGTTTTTGGGGTGCCCAATTTTTGGGGTGCCCAATTTTTGGGATCCCCAGTTTTGGGATCCCCAGTTTTGGGGTCTCCAGTTTTTGGGATCTCCAGTTTTGGGGTCTCCAGTTTTTGGGATCCTGTTTTTGAGGTGCCCAGTTTTTGGAGTGCCCAGTTTTTGGAGTGCCCAATTTTGGGCTCCCCAGTTTTTGGGGATCCCCAGTTTTTAGGGTTCCCCAGTTTTGGGGTCACTCACGTCGTTGGTGGGCGAGTCGGGGGGTCCCTCCCCCGGCGTCTCCTTCTTCTTCTTCTTGTAACGGCGCGGCTGGGCCGGGTCCTCACCCATGAACACCTCCCTGGGGACATCGGGGACACCGGGGGACATCAGGGGACATCCTGCAACCCCAGTGTCCCTCCCAGTGTCCCCAGTGTCCCTCACCGGTGTTTCCAGCAGGCACATCCCTGTACCCCAATCTCCCCAATCTCCCCAGTGTCCCCCCAGTGTCCCCTCACCGGTGTTTCCAGTAGGCACACCCCTGTACCCCCAATCTCCCCAATGTCCCCAGTGTCCCCCCAGTGTCCCCAGTGTCCCCAGTGTCCCCTCACCGGTGTTTCCAGTATGCCAGCTTGTGCAGGTCGTAGTCGGGGATGGGCATCTCGTCCTCCTCCCAGGTGGCCTGGTCGTAGGGCAGGTCCCGCCACTTCACCAGGTAGTGGTACTGCCCCTTGCGGTCCACGCTGCGCCACGGCACCGCGTCACCCGCGGCACGGGGACACCGTGGGGACAGCACGGGGACAGCCAGGGCACCGCGTCACCCGCGGCACGGGGACACCGTGGGGACAGCGGGGGGACAGCCAGGGCACCGCGTCACCCGCGGCACGGGGACACCGTGGGGACAGCACGGGGACAGCCAGGGCACCGCGTCACCCGCGGCACGGGGACACCGGGGACAATGTGGGGACAGAGGGGACAGCCAGGGACATCCAGGGATAGCCAGGGCACCGCGTCACCCGCGGCACGGGGACACCGTGGGGACAGCCACGGGCACTGCGTCACCCATGGCACAGGGACAGTGGGGACAGCGGGGACAGAGGGGACAACACGGGGACAGGCAGGGACAGAGGGGACAGCCAGGGACACAGCAGGGACAGCCAGGGCACCGCGTCACCCGGCGCATGGGGACACCGTGGGGACAGCGGGGGGGACAGCCAGGGACACCGTGTCACCCGCGGCACGGGGACAGAGGGGACAGCATGGGGACAGCCAGGGCACCGCGTCACCCGTGGCACGGGGACAGAGGGGACATCACAGGGACAGCGTGGGGACAATGGGGACAATGCAGGGACAGCCAAGGCACCCCATCACCCGGGGCACGGGGACACAGCGGGGACAGCGTGGGGACAGCCAGGGATAGCCAGGGACACCGCGTCACCCGAGGCATGGGGACAGTGGGGACAACACGGGGACACAGTGGGGACAACCAGGGACAGAGGGGACAGCCAGGGATAGCCAGGGCACCGCGTCACCCGGGGCACGGGGACATCGTGGGGACAGCCAGGGCACCCAAGGGCAAAGGGGGACAATGGGGGACACCAGGGGACACCAGGGGAACAATGGAGCAGTGGTGACACCAGGCACCCAAGGACGTGTGGCATCATGGGGACATCAGGCACCCAGGGGACACCCACGGGGACAACTGAGTGTCCCCAAGGGCACGGGGCACCCATGGGTGACACTGGGCACCCCTGGGGACACGGGGACAGCCAGCAGCACCGAGGGACACGGCAGGGAGTGTCACTGCCACCAGGGTGTGTCACTGCCACCAGGGTGTGTCACTGCCAGCAGGGAGTGGGTGACAGCAGGGGACTGAAAGGGACACAAGTGCCACCAGGGGTCAGCAGGGACACTGGGGTCACCTGGGGACACGTGGGGACACAGAGGGGACACGTGGACAGGACATGGGGTCACCTGGGGACACGGGGACAACTGGGGACATGGAATGAAAATGAGGCCACTTGGGGACACAGAGGTGACACGGGGTCACTTGGGGACAGGGACACATGGAGGGGACATGGGGGACAGTGCCCGACCATCCCAGTGGGTGCTGGGGGCTCCTGGGGCACCCAGGGGTGCCCAGAATGTCCCCACAGGTGCCACCAATGTCCCCAAACCCCCCCTCGGCCACCTGGCTGTCCCCCTGTCCCCTGGGGATTTGGGGGGGCCCTGGAGGATATCTGGGGTGCCCTGGATGAGATTTGGGGTGTCCCGGGTGGCATTTGGGGTGCCCTGGATGGGATATTTTGGGGTGCCCTGGGGGACATTTTGGGGTGCCCTGGGGGACATTTTGGGGTCCCCACCTGTGGTTGATGATGCGGTGCACTGTCACCCACTCGGGCTTGATGCCGTAGCAGTAAAAGCGCCCCAGGGGATATTTGGGGTGCCCTGGATGGGATTTGGGGTACCCTGGGTGGATATTTTGGGGGTGCCCCAGGTGGATATTTTGGGGTACCCTGGGTGGATATTTTGGGGGTGCCCCGGGTGGATTTTTTGGGGTTCAGGTCCCCACCTGTGGTTGATGATGCGGTGCACTGTCACCCACTCGGGCTTGATGCCGTAGCGGCAGAAACACCCCAGGGGATATTTTGGGGTGCCCCGGGTGGATATTTGGGGTGCCCTGGGGGATATTTTGGGGTGCCCCGGGTGGATATTTTGGGGTGCCCCGGGTGGATATTTTGGGGTGCCCTGGGTGGATATTTTGGGGGTGCCCTGGGGGATATTTGGGGTGCCCCAGGGGGATATTTTGGGGTACCCCGGGTGGATATTTTGGGGTGCCCTGCATGGATATTTTGGGGTCCTCCAGGTGATATTTGGGGTGTCCCGGGTGGATATTTTGGGGGTGCCCTGGGGGATATTTGGGGTGCCCTGGAGGATATTTTGGGGGTGCCCCGGGTGGATTTTTTGGGGTTCAGGCCCCCACCTGTGGTTGATGATGCGGTGCACCGTCATCCACTCGGGCTTGATGCCGTAGCGGTAGAATCGCTCCTCCATGCCCCCAAAGAGGGGGTCCCCCCCTGCCCCCCGCTTCTCGCTCTTGGGGTCGTCGTCCCCGGAGCCGTAGTCCAGCGGGGGGGGCTCGTCCATGTCGTTCTTGCGCTGGTAGTTGCGGTACATCACCAGGTGGAAGATCTCCAGCTGCGCCCCGAAATCAAAGGAGACACCCCAAAGTTAGGGGAGACACCCCAAAGTTAGGGGTGACACCCCAAAGTTAGAGAGAATCACCCCAAAGTTAGAGAGAATCACCCCAAAGTTAGGGGGGACACCCCAAAGTTAGAGAGAATCACTCCAAAGTTAAAGGGAATCACCCCAAAATTAGAGGGAATCACCCCAAAGTTAAAGGGAATCACCCCAAAGTTAGAGGGAATCACCCCAAAGTTAAAGGGAATCACCCCAAAGTTAGAGAGAATCACCCCAAAGTTAGAGAGGATACCCCAAAGTTAAAAGGAATCATCCCAAAATTAGACAGAGCATCCTGAAGTTAGGAAGGGCATCCCAAAGGTAGAGAGGACACCCCAAAGTTAAAGGGGGACACCCCAAAGGTAGAGAGGACACCCCAAAGTTAGAGGGAATCACCCAAAATTAGACAGAGCATCCCAAAATTAGAGAGGACATCCCAAAGTTAGAGGGGACACCCTGAAGTTGGAGGGGACACCCCAAAGTTAAAGGGAATCATCCCAAAATTAGAGCACCCCAAAGTTAGAAGGGAACATCCCAAAGTTAGAGGGAATCACCCCAAAGTTAAAGGGGGACAGCTCAAAGTTAGAGGGGACACCCCAAAGTTAGAGAGGATACCCCAAAATTAGACAGAGCATCCCAAAATTAGAGAGGACATCCCAAAGTTAAAGGGAATCACCCCAAAGTTGGGAAGAACACCCCAAAGTCAGAGGGGAAAATCCCAAAGTTATGGGGGACACCCCAAAGTTAAAAAGAATCATCCCAAAATTAGAGAGGAGCACCTCAAAGCTGAGCCCCCGCAGTTCTCCAGCTGTCCCGTCCATACTTTGGGGTATCCCCCCAGGTTTTTGGGGTCCCCCCCAGGTTTTTGGGGTGCCCCAGGTGTGCCGTACCTGCAGCTCCTTGATCCAGGAGCAGTGCCAGTAGGACAGCCCCACCCCTGCTGAGCCCCCCCAGTTTTCCAGGCTTTCCCCCATATTTTGGGGTATCTCACCCATACTTTGGGGTCCCACCCGATGTTTTGGGGTGCCCCAGGTGTGCCGTACCTGCAGCTCCTTGATCCAGGAGCAGTGCCAGTAGGACAGCCCCACCCCTGCTGAGCCCCCCCAGTTTTCCAGGCTTTCCCCCATATTTTGGGGTATCCCCCCGATATTTTGGGGTCTCCCCCAGGTTTTTGGGGTGCCCCAGGTGTGCCGTACCTGCAGCTCCTTGATCCAGGAGCAGTGCCAGTAGGACAGCCCCACCCACTTGACGAAGAACTCTCGCTCCGAGCGGCCCTGCAGGGCCTGGGGGGGCCCCTCCTGGGCCTGGGGGGCTCCTGGGGGCGCCACGGGGGCGGGGGGCTCCCCCCAGCGCCAGTAGAGGATCTTCTGTACACGGCCCTTGAGCACCGGGCACTGCGGGGACATGGGGACACTGATGGGGACACTGACGGGGACACTGACGGGGACACTGCCCCCATATCCCCCACAGTGTCCCCACAGGATCTTCTGTACACGGCCCTTGAGCACCGGGCACTGCGGGGACAGGGACACTGATGGGGACACTGACGGGGACACTGCCCCCATGTCCCTCAGTGTCCCCACAGGATCTTCTGTACACGGCCCTTGAGCACCGGGCACTGCGGGGACAGGGACACTGATGGGGACACTGATGGAGACATCGGTGTCCCTGTGAGCCCTCAGTGTCCCCATGTCCCCATGTCCCCAGTGTCCCCATGTCCCCAATGTCCCCTCCATGTCCCCATGTCCCCAGTGTCCCCATACCGTGCAGCGGGGACAGAGCCACTCGCCGTTGGGGACCTCGGGCAGGGGTGGGTTCAGGCAGTGGATGTGGTACGAGGACACCACAGCCCCCGTGTCCCTGCTGTCCCCAGTGTCCCCTCAGTGTCCCCATACCGCGCAGCGGGGACAGAGCCACTCTCCGTTGGGGACCTCGGGCAGCAGCGGGTTCAGTGTCACAGCTCCCGTGTCCCCAATGTCCCCAATGTCCCTGCTGTCCCCAACGTCCCACAGTGTCCCCATGTCCCCAATGTCCCCATACCGTGCAGCGGGGACAGAGCCACTCGCCGTTGGGGACCTCGGGCAGCGGCGGGTTCAGTGTCACAGCCCCCGTGTCCCCCATGTCCCCACAGTGTCCCCATGTCCCCATACCGTGCAGCGGGGACAGAGCCACTCTCCGTTGGGGACCTCGGGCAGGGGCGGGTTCAGGCAGTGGATGTGGTACGAGGACACCACAGCCCCCGTGTCCCTGCTGTCCCCAGTGTCCCCATGTCCCCAGTGTCCCCTCAGTGTCCCCATACCGTGCAGCGGGGACAGAGCCACTCGCCGTTGGGGACCTCGGGCAGCGGCGGGTTCAGGCAGTGGATGTGGTACGAGGACACGCAGGCGTCGCAGCACAGCAGCTCGCCGCCGTCCTTGCACACGCGGCAGTACTCCATGTGATCGTCCTCCTCCTCCTTCTCGCCCTCCTCCTCCTCCTCTTCCTCCTCCTCCTCCTCCTCCTTGGCCTCCCACTGCACGCCCTCCTTCTCCTGGGGACGCATCGGGGTCAGAGGGGGGACACCAAAACTCCGGGGAGGGACCAAAACAGCCCCTGGAGACCCAAACCTCAAGGGAATGCTCCCAAAATACCAGGGAATAACCCCAAAACAGGCCATGGAGACCCCAAACTGCCAGGGAATAACCCCAAAACAGGCCCTGGAGACCCCAAACTGCCAGGGAATGGCCCCAAAACAGGCCCTGGAGACCCCAAACTGCCAGGGAATGGCCCCAAAACAGCCCCAACACCATCCCAATCCCCCCAGGATGCGCCTAAGGCCCCCCAGGATGCCTCTAGTGCCCCCCAGTCCCCTCCAGGATGCCCTCAGTGCCCCCCAGTCCTCTCCCAGTCCACCCCCAGTGCCCCCAGTCCCCTCTCAGTCCTCCCTAACCCCCTCCAGTAACCCCCAGTCCCCTCCCAGTCCCTCCCATTCCCCTCCCAGTGCCCCCCAGTGCCCCCAGCCCCCCGTGCTCACGCAGTGGGGGCAGCTCCAGCGCCCCCCCGGGATGCCCCCAGTGCCCCCCAGTCCCCCCCAGTGCCCCCAGCAGGGCACTCACGCAGTGGGGGCAGGTCCAGCGGCCCTCAGGATGCCCCTAGAGCCCCCCAGGATGCCCCCAGTGCCCCCCAGTGCCCCCAGCCCCCCGTGCTCACGCAGTGGGGGCAGCTCCAGCGGCCCTCGGGATGCCCCCAGGATGCCCCCAGTGCCCCCAGCCTGGCACTCACGCAGTGGGGGCAGCTCCAGCGGCCCTCAGGATGCCCCCAGTGCCCCCCAGTGCCCCCAGTGCCCCCAGCCTGGCACTCACGCAGTGGGGGCAGCTCCAGCGCCCCTCGGGATGCCCCCAGTGCCCCCCAGGATGCCCCCAGTGCCCCCAGCCTGGCACTCACGCAGTGGGGGCAGCTCCAGCGGCCCTCGGGGGCCCGGTCCAGCTCGGGGTCCAGGCACACCAGGTGGTAGGCGCGCGGGCAGGTGTCGCACAGGATGATCTCCCCGCCCTGCTGGCACACCTCGCAGTAATCCTGGTGGTCGGTCTCGTAGCCGTCGCCCTCCTCCTCGGGGCCCGGCCCTAAGGGGACAGCGACACTGCTGGCACCCTGGCACTGCTGTCACTGCTGTCACCTGGTCACTGCTGGCACCCTGGCACTGCTGTCACTGCTGTCACCCGGTCACTGCTGTCACCTTTGTCACCTTTGTTACCTTGTCACTGCTGTCACTGCACCCTTCAGAAGGTGTGGGGGGAACTGGGGACAGGGATGGGGACATGGGGACACTGGGGACAAGGACAGAGACATGGGGACACTGGGAACAGCAGGATGGAGGAACTGGGAACAGGGCAGGTGACACCTTGGGGACACCCCTCAAAGGACCCCTCCAGCCACCGGGCTGGGCACAGAGCCACAACCACAGCCCCCGCTTGGAGCAGGGGGGTGACACCCCTGGGGACACTTTGGGGTGTCTCACCACGCACAGGCGCCATGCCCGTCCCCACAGGGCCGGGGGCTGCAAGGAGAGATGGGGGCAGCAGGGGACACGGGGACATCAGGTGGCACCCGGGGACACTCAGGGACACTCGGGGACACTTGGGGACACTCAGGGATGCTCAGGGACACCCGGGAACACTCAGGGACACTCAGGGGACACTCGGGGACACTCAGGGGACACCCGGGGACACTCGGGGACACTCAGGAGACACTCGGGGACACTCGAGGACATTTGGGGACACTCAGGGATGCTCGGGGACGCTTGGGGACACCCGGGGACACTCGGGGACACCCGGGGACACCCGGGGACACTCACCCTTCTTCTTCTTGCGGCCGGGGCGGCCCCGTTTGAGCTTCTTGAGGCGCGTGGCGGGGTCGGGGCGGGGGGCGGCCCCCAGCACCCCGGGGCTCTCGGCGTCAGAGTCCTCCTCGGCCTCGCCCGCGTCCTCGCTCTGCACACGGGGGACAGCGGGGACAGTGGGGACATGAGGGGACAGCGGGGACAGCAGGGGATATTGGGGACATTGGGAACAGCAGGGACACTGGGGACAGCAGGGGACAGCGGGGACATTGGGGACAAGTGCCCCATCCCATGTGCCCATCCTCAGTGTCCCTGGGTGTCCTCACCCCAAGTGTCCCCATTTCTCCCCTGCCCTGTCCTCCCCCAGTGCTCCCAGTGTGCCCCAGCACTCCCCAGTACCCCCCTGCCCTGTCCCCAGTATCCCCCAGTGCTCCCAGTATCCCCAGTGCTCTCAGTGTCCCCCAATGCTCCCAGTGTCCCCCAGTGTCCCCAGTGTCCCTCACCGAGCTGCTCTTCTTGCGTTTCCCCCCCAGCACTCCCAGTTTGATCTTGAGCGGTGCCATCTTCCTGCCCTTCATCTTCCTCTTCAGCTCGGGCACCCGAGGGCTCTTGCTGCGCTTCTTGTGCCCGGGGCCTGGGGGGCACCCAAAACAACCTCAGGGACCCCCAAACTGACCAGGGGACCCCCAAACTATCACAGGGACCCCCCAATTACCCAGGGGACCCCCAAACCATCACAGGGACTCCAAACCGACCAGGGGACCCTCAAAATCATCACAGGGACCCCAAAACTGACTAGGAAAGCCCCAAAACACCACAGGGACACCAAACTGACCAGGGGAGCTCCAAAACACCACAGAGACCCCCCCAAATCATCCTAGGGCTCCTCCAAACAGCCCACGGGACCCTCAAAACCATCACAGAGACCTTCAAACCATCACAGTGACCCCCAAAACCCCCACACCCCCAGGGTTACCCCAAAACCCCCAAAGCTGGGGAGGGGTCCCCACCTTTCCCCTCCTCGGTCTAGGCCTTGCGCAGGGGCTGTGCCTGTGCCGGTGGCGGCGCCTCGGGGGCACCCCCAAACCCCAAATCCCCCAAACCCCACCAAAGCTGAGGAGGGGTCTCCCCACCCTTCCCCTCCTCGGTCTTGGCCTTGCGCAGGGGCTGTGCCTGTGCCTGTGGCGGCAGTGGCGGCGCCTCGGGGGCACCCCAAAACCCTAAACCCCCCAAACCCCCCCAAAGCTGGGGAGGGGTCCCCACCTTCTCCCCTCCTTGTGCCTGTGCCTGTGGCGGTGCCTCGGGGGTACCCCCAAACTCCCCAAATCCCAAACCCCCCAATCCCCCCAGGTTGAGGAGGGGTCCCCACCTCTTCCCTCCTCGGTCTTGGCCTTGCGCAGGGGCTGTGCCTGTGCCTGTGGCAGCAGTGGCGGCACCTTGGGGGCACCCCAAACCCCCCAAAGCCCAGTGAGGGGTCCCCACCTTTTCCCTCCTTGGTCTTGGCCTTGCGCAGGGGCTGTCCCTGTCCCTGTCCCTGTCCCTGTCCCTGTCCCGGTCCCTGCGGCTGTGCCGGCGGCGCCTCGGGGCCCACGCTGGCCACGGCTGCCGACACCTGCTCGGCCACGGCGGCCGCTGCAGCCGCTGCAGCCGCGGCCACGGCGGCGGCCGAGCCCTTGAAGGGGTTGTTGGCGCTGAACTCCCTCCACTTGGCGCCCAGGATGGTCATCATCTTGGACATGGGGATCTTGGGGTTCTTCTTGGCTATCAGGGGCCTGTGGAGAGAGCAGGGGGCAAAGGGTGAGGGGCAAAGGGTGAGGGGGGCAAAGGGTGAGGGGGGAAAGGGTGAGGGGCAAAGGGTGAGGGGCAAAGGGTGAGGGGGCAAAGGGTGAGGGGGGAAAGGGTGAGGGGGGAAAGGGTGAGGGGCAAAGGGTGAGGGGCAAAGGGTGAGGGGGGAAAGGGTGAGGGGCAAAGGGTGAGGGGGCAAAGGGTGAAGGGGGCAAAGGGTGAGGGGGGAAAGGGTGAGGGGCAAAGGGTGAGGGGCAAAGGGTGAGGGGGGAAAGGGTGAGGGGGGAAAGGGTGAGGGGCAAAGGGTGAGGGGGCAAAGGGTGAGGGGCAAAGGGTGAGGGGGGAAAGGGTGAGGGGCAAAGGGTGAGGGGGGAAAGGGTGAGGGGCAAAGGGTGAGGGGGGAAAGGGTGAGGGGCAAAGGGTGAGGGGCAAAGGGTGAGGGGGGAAAGGGTGAGGGGGCAAAGGGTGAGGGGGGCAAAGGGTGAGGGGCAAAGGGTGAGGGGGGAAAGGGTGAGGGGGGAAAGGGTGAGGGGGGAAAGGGTGAGGGGCAAAGGGTGAGGGGGGAAAGGGTGAGGGGCAAAGGGTGAGGGGGGAAAGGGTGAGGGGCAAAGGGTGAGGGGCAAAGGGTGAGGGGGGAAAGGGTGAGGGGGGAAAGGGTGAGGGGCAAAGGGTGAGGGGGCAAAGGGTGAGGGGGGAAAGGGTGAGGGGGGAAAGGGTGAGGGGCAAAGGGTGAGGGGCAAAGGGTGAGGGGGGCAAAGGGTGAGGGGCAAAGGGTGAGGGGGGAAAGGGTGAGGGGGTGGTGGGGGCAGAAGGGAGAGAAGTGTTCTGGACATTGTGGGGTGGCATGGTGGCCACAGGGCGGCCTGGGGTGGGCCAGGGTCACTCAGGATGGTCCTGGGGTCACTCAGAACCCTCTGAAACACCCAGAGGGACCCCCAGGACCCCCCCAAACACCCAGAGGGACCCCTGGGGTGCCCCCCAAACAGCCAGAGGCACCCCCAGGACCCCCCCAAACACCCAGAGGGACCCCCAGGACCCCCCCAAACACCCAGAGGGACCCCTCGGGTGCCCCCAAACACCCAGAGGGACCCCCAGGACCCCCCCAAACACCCAGAGGGAGCCCTGGGACCCCCCCAAACAGCCTGGGGGACCCCCAGCGCACCTCATGAACTGGCTGAAGGCCTTGTAGTTGGTGAGGGTGTGATAATCCTCCTCGGTGAACACGTGGTCAACGTCCTCCAGCCCCCAGGCCCCCAGGAGCTGCGCCGAGGATTTCTGCTCCACCGCCTGCAGGGCACAGGGGGACAGCAGGGGGACATGGGGGGACAGCAGGGACACCAGGGGGACATGGGGGACAGCAGGGACACCAGGGGGACATGGGGGACAGCAGGGGGACATGGGGGGACAGCAGGGACAGCAGGGGGACATGGGGACATCAGGGACAGCAGGGGGACATGGGGGGACAGCAGGGACACCAGGGGGACATAGGGGACATCAGGGGGATGGATGCCAGGACAGGGAGAAACACCAGGAACAGGGACAGAGAGCAGGAGAAGGAAACACGTCACTGTGGGGACCCCTGATGTGATGGGACCCCCCACAAGGACCAGAGGGGAGATGGGGACCCCCCGTGGGCACCCAAGGGGTTTTGGGACCACCACGGGGACCCACACAGCGACAGTACCCCCCAAAAGGTGTTGGGACCCCCATGAGGACCCCACACAGCGACAGAACTCCCCCAGAAAGTTTTGGGATCTCACTGAGGACCCCACACAGTGACAGAACCCCCATGAGGACCCCACACAGGTGTTGGGACCTCATTGAGGACCCCACACAGGTGATGGAACCCCAAAAGGTGTCGGGACCCCCATGAGGACCCCCCACAAGCGTTGGGACCCCCCATGAGGACCCCACACAATGACAGAACCCTATAAAGGTATCAGGACCCCCACAGAACCCCCCATAGATGTTGGGACCCCTATGAGAACTCCCCTAGGTGCTGGGTCCCCCCAGAACCCCCAATTCCCCACACAGGGGGTGCCCCCCACCCCGAGGTGCCCCCCCCAGGCCGCACCTTGACCTTCTGCCCCCCCTCATCGTCGGCCTTTTTCCTCCTCTTGGTTTTCTTCTCCTTCTTCTCGCGGTGCTTCCGCCGCCGCTTGCGCGCCGCCCCGCCCGAGTCGCTGCCGCCGCTCTCCGACTTCTCCCGGTACTCCTCGCGCTGGTACTCGTCCCTCTCGGACTCCAGCTCATCCTCGCTCACCTGGGGAACCCAAAAATATCCCTAAAATACCCCAAAACCACCCCAAAATACCCCAGAACTGTCAGTGATCCTGAGAGCCCTGAGCCACTCCCGGTACTCCTCACGCTGGTACTCGTCCCTCTCGGACTCCAGCTCATCCTCGCTCACCTGGGGAACCCAAAATAACCCAAAACCACCCCAAAAATACCCCCAAACCACCCCAAAAACTGTCAGTGATCCTGAGAGCCCTGAGCCACTCCCGGTACTCCTCGCGCTGGTACTCGTCCCTCTCGGACTCCAGCTCATCCTCGCTCACCTGGGGAACCCAAAAATATCCCTAAAATACCCCAAAACCACCCCAAAATACCCCAGAACTGTCAGTGAAACTTAGAGCCCTGAGCCACTCCCGGTACTCCTCGCGCTGGTACTTGTTCCTCTCGGACTCCAGCTCATCCTCGCTCACCTGGGGAACCCAAGATAACCCAAAACCACCCCAAAAATACCCCAAAAACCACCCCAAAACTGTCACCGACCCTGAGAGCCCCCTCAGTCACACCCTGTCCCTGTCCCCAAACCCTGTCACCTGTCCCTGACCCTACCCAGTGTCCCCATCCCTGTCCCCTGTCCCCATCCCTGTCCCCGTCCCCGTCCCAGCAGCACCCACCAGTTTTTTCCGTTTCCGGGGTTTCCCGGGTTTGTTTTCCTTCTGTTTCCGGGGGCCCCTTTTCTTCTTCTTCACCCCCAGGGCCCCCTCGAGGCCCCGCAGCAGCTCCTCGTCACCATCTGCGGGGACACCGTGGGGACATCAGCCACGGGGACACGGGGACACGGGGACATCAGCCGTGGGGACATGGGGACACGGGGACATCAGCCACGGGGACACGGGGACACGGGGACATCAGCCACGGGGACAGGGGAACATCAGCCACGGGGACACGGGGACATCAGCCGTGGGGACATGGGGACACGGGGACATCAGCCACGGGGACACGGGGACACGGGGACACGGGGACACGGGGACACGGGGACATCAGCCACGGGGACAGGGGGACATCAGCCACAGGGACATGGGGACATCAGCCACGGGGACATGGGGACACGGGGACATCAGCCACGGGAACATGGGGACATCAGCCACGGGACGGGATGGGGACATCAGCCACGGGGACAGGGATGGGGACACGGGGACATGATGGGGACATCAGCCACAGGGACATGGGACATCAGCCTTGGGGACAGGACAGGATGGGGACATCAGCCACGGGGACAGATGGGACACGGGACATCAGCCACGGGGACACGATGGGGACATCGGCCTTGGGGACAGGATGGGGACATCAGCCATGGGGACATGATGGGGACATCAGCCTTGGGACAGGATGGGGACAGGTTGGGGACAGGGAAGGGATGGGATGGGGACAGGGACAAGGTCAGGGTGGGGATAGAATGGGGACAGGGGACAGCAGTGTCACCATCACAGCAACCAAACACTAGCAGAGGATTCCCTGACCCTCACACGGGGACAGCAGTGTCACCACAACAGTGACCAAGCACCGGTGACACCGTGACAGCGACCAAATGATGGCAGAGCATTCCCCAGCTCTCACTCTGGGGACAGCGGTGACACCGCGACAGTGACTGATGGACGGCAGAGGATTTCCCAGCCACTGGGCCCAGGGGACAGCGGTGTCACCGTGACAGTGACCAACCAATGGCAGAGGATTCCCTGACCCTCACACGGGGACAGCAGTGACACCATGACACTCCCCAGCTCTCACATGGGGACAGCGGTGTCACCAACCGCCAGCAGAGGATTCCCCAAGCTCTCCCACGGTGGTGACACCGTGACGGTGACCAAGCACTAACAGAGCATTCCCCAGCTCTCACTCTGGGGACAGCAGTGACACCGTGACACTCCCCAGCTCTCCAATGGGGACAGCGGTGTCCCCAGCCCCCAGCAGAGGATTCCCCAACCCCTCGCTTGGGGACAGCAGTGACACTGTGACACTGACCAAGCACCGGTGACACCGTGACAGTGGCCAACCAATGGCAGAGGATTCCCTGACCCTCACGTGGGGACAGCAGTGACACCGTGACAGTGACTGATGGATGGCGGAGGATTCCAAACGGCTCAGCCCAGGGGACACCGGGTGTCACTGTGACAGTGACCAAGAGATGGCAGAGCATTCCCTGACCCTCCCATGGGGACAGCGGTGTCACCAGCCTCAGCAGAGGATTCCCCAGGCCCTCCCTTGGGGACACCGGTGTCACTGTGACAGTGACCGAACAGCAGCAGAGCATTCGCCAGCTCTCACTCTGGGGACATCGGTGACAATGTGACAGTGACTGATGGATGGCAGAGCATTCCCTGACCCTCCCATGGGGACAGCAGTGACACTGTGACAGTGACCAAGCAGTGGTGACACCGTGACAGTGATCAAATGATGGCAGAGCATTCCCTGACCCTCACATGGGGACAGTGGTGTCACCAGCAGAGGATTCCCCAGGCCCTGCCATGGGGACACCGGTGTCACTGTGACAGTGACCAACCAATGGCAGAGGATTCCCTGACCCTCACATGGGGACAGCAGTGACACCGTGACACTCCCCAGCCCTCCATGGGGGACAGCGGTGTCACCAGCCGCCAGCAGAGGATTCCCTGCCCTGCCTTGGGGACACCGGCAGTGACACCGTGACAGTGACCAAGCACCAGCAGAGGATTCCCTGCCCTCCCTTGGGGACACGGCAGTGACACCGTGACAGTGACAAGCACCAGCAGAGGATTCCCTGCCCTCCCTTGGGGACACCGGCAGTGTCACGGTGCCCGAGCCAGCCGAGGATTTCCAAGGCCCTTGGCCGAGGGCCACCGGCATCCCCGTGTGACAGACAGGGCCATTCCCGCGGGCCGGTCCCCGGGGCGGTGACACCGCATCCGTGTCACGGCCCGGGGCTGTCCCCGCCGCCGCTCTGGTGACACCGAGGTGTCACCGCGTCACATCTGCCAGCCGCTGGCACGCTGCCCCCGCGCCGTGGCCGTAAATCAGCCCGAGGGTGTCCCCGGGGGGGGGGACACAGCCACACGCACGCACGCGGGGGGGTGGCACGGGTGCCAGGCTTGGCGCGGGCACAGCGGCAGCGCCCGGCGCCGCCGGGTCACATTCCAGCCTAATCCCTTGGCAGCGCCGCCTGCCAGCCCCGGGCGGCCGGGCCGAGCGCCGGGACCACCGGCAGCGCCGACCCCGCGGGCCCGAACCCCAAATTTTCCCTTTTTCCGCCCGTTTTTTACCATGGCGCAGCGCCGAGGCCCAGCCCGCCCTCACCCCCCCCCCCCCCCCCCACTTCCTCCCTCCCTCACCGCTCCTCGCTTTTTTTTTTCCAAATTCCCCTTTTCGCTGCTTTTTCGACCCAAACCATCACCTGGGGGTGCTGCCGGGGACACGCGGGCGCTGGCGGGGACGGGGCCGAGCCCCTGCGGCCCGATCCTGCCATTTTGGGGTGTTTTCCCCCCTTTTTCACCCCCCAAACGCAGCCCCCCCCGGCCCCATCGGACATGCGCGGGAGCCGGGGCGCGCTGGCAAAGCATCAACCAGAATTTTCCCACACGTGACGCTCCCACTCCCCGCACCTCGAGAAAAAGGGGAAAAAAAACCCAAAAAAACACCAAAAAACCCCGCTGGAGCGAGGGGGGGCCGCGATCCTAAAGTAAACCCCTCCCTGAGTGGATGAGGCGAGAGAGAAACGAGGGAAAATGGTGGAAATTGCAAATGAAAGGGTGAAAGGAGGAGGGGGGGGATAGGTGAAAATGGAAAAAATGTAGTAAAAACCACAATAAAAAAAAAAAAAAAGCAGCAAAAAGAAAAAAAAAAAGAAAAAGAAAAAAAAAAAGGGGGAGTGATTCGGCAAAGGGGAGGAAGGAGTTGGAACCAAGAAAGAGGGAGGGGATGGAGCTCCAAAATGGGGGGAAAAGGGAAAATGTGGGGGAAGAGGCACAGCGGGGCCTGAGGGCGCCGCTTCCCCCGCGCCGCACAAATCCCCGTTTTGCCTTTTTTGGGGTTTTTCACCCCAGTTTTCCTGGTGCTGGAGCAGCCGGCCAGGCCTTTGCTCAAGAACTTGGTGCCAAGTGTGGAAAATCTCAAGTTAGGTTGATTTTTTTTGGGGATTTTTTTAAGGGAAAATTGGCCGGGTTGGGTTCTCCCCCTCCCCAGCCCAGCCCGGCTGCGGCGGCTCGCCATTGTTCTCTGCGGGATTGGGCTGAAACGGCAAAAATCGGGAAAAAAGAATAAAAAAAACCCCAACCAACAAGTTTCAGCTGTGGAGGAGAGGGAGGAGTTGTTTCCCGCTGGGAAAATGGGGGAAAAGTGTTATTTCACCTTAAATCCGCACAGAGAGGCCAGGCTGCTGCTGATCGGGGGGGGGGGAAAGGTTCAAAATGGGCAAAAGTTCTGATCCAGGGGGGAAAGGTTGAGAAAAATGGGGATTTTTGGGTTAGAGGAGGAAAAAGTGGGAAAAAATGGGGATTTTGGGGTTTAGGAGGAGGAAAAAGTGGGAAAAATGGAGATGTGGGATGCTGGGGGGGAAGAAAAAGGGTAAAAAATGGGGATTTGGGAGGAAAAATGGTAAAAAATGGGGATTTGCGGGTGGTTGGACGGGGGAAGTTTTAAAAGTGGATTTAGGGTTGGTTTGGGGGTCCACATGGGGTTTGAGGGAAAATAATCCAGAAATTGGACAAAAAGTGCAGAAAAAGCCAAAGGAAAAGGTCAGGGAAGCAGCAAAAGGTGAGATTTGCCCATTTCTGAGGGGTTTGGGGCAAAAAAAAAGGAGGTTAAAATATAAATTTATTTATTTCTGAGCTTTTCTAGAAAAGAGGGAGCTCTAAAATCAAAGTGTGCCAATTCTGAGCGTTTTGGAGGGGGTTAAAATCCAATTTTGCCCCATTTTGAGCATTTTTGGCAGCTCTGCCATGCAGATGTAGCAATCTCAACACTGTGGGGGAAAAGTCCCAAATTTGCTCATTCTTGAACAATTCTGGGGAAAAGCAGGAGTTGAATTTCAAATTTATCCATTTCTAAGCCTTTTCCAGAAACACAAATTGTTCTAAAAGCTGAATTTAGTCATTCTTGGGAGCTCCAAAATCCACATTTACCCATTTCTGAGCATTTGGAGGCAAAAAAAAAAGGTGGTTAAAATACAAATTTACCAAATTCTGGGCATTTCAGGGCCAAGGAAAAGGTTCCAAACCCAGATTTAACCTTTTTTTTGGGGGGGGGGAAGTGAAGTACACCCAAATTTACTCATTTCTAACATTTTGGGAAAAATAAACTTCAAAATGTGAATTTTGAGGCCTTTTAAAGTGAGTGGCTTCACTTAAAGCTGATTTTTTTAACCCAAACTGAGCCCACTGGGCTTTGAGATGCCTTTTCCCCTCATTAATTTGAAAAAATTCAAGAAATTTAATTCAGAAGGGGAAAAAAATCTTCATTTCAGACAAAAATGGTCAATTTTAGTGCCCCACTTGATGGAAAAGCACCAGTAAAGGCGTTTGGACCCCCACAATTGGAATGAGGGTGTGAAAAACGGGGATTTTGGTGCTGAATTCTCTTTTTTTTCCTTATTTTAACCACAAAAGGAGTTCTCAAGGGGCTGGAATTTGGGGTGAAGGCTCAGCTGAATCACCAACACCCAGAGGTGGTTGGTAAATAAAATAAACCCTGATAAAATGTGATAAAAATGCAATAAAACAATAAAACCCCAGGGAAGCGGCTGCAGAGGGGACAACGGTGACACCTGAGGCCATCGGAGGCATGGGCACCCAAACACCTCAAAAATAAATATTGGGTAAATAAATGGGGTAAAACAACAAAAATAAATATTGGGGTGAATCAAAACGGGGTGAAACAACAAAATAAATATTGGGGTGAATCAAAATGAGGTGAAACAACTGATCAGGGTCCTAGAAGGGGAAAAAATGCCCCCAAACACCTCAAAATGGGGTAAAATAAATGGTTCAGGGTCCTGGAAGGGGAGAAACAGCCCCAAAGACTCAAAATGGGGTAAAATAAATGGATCAGGGTCCTGGAAGGGGAGAAATGACCCCCAGACACCTCAAAATGGGTGCAACAGCCACTCTGGGTCCTGGAAGGTACCTAGAGCACCCATGACCCCAAAATGTGGGGTGCAACAGCCAACCTGGTCCTGGAAGGTACCTACAGGCCCCAACACCCCACAAAACAGCCACTCTGGGTCCTGGCAGATGCACAGCAACAGCTGTCACCCCTCATGACGGGGTCAGAGCCCACCTTGGGTCCTGGCAGGGCACCACAGCCCCCCATCACCCCACATAACAGGGTCAGCACCACTTTGGGTCCTGGCAGGGACACAACAGACCCTGTCATGGGGTCTGAGCCCACTTTAGGTCCTGGCAGGGCATTGCTGGCCCCCATCATGGGGTCAGCACCACTTTGGTCCTGGCAGGGACACAACAGACCCTGTCATGGGGTCAGCACCACTTTGGGTCCTGGCAGGGCACTGCTGGCCCTGTCATGCTCACTGTGGGTTCACCACCCCCTTTGGGTCCTGGCAGGGCACCACCATGGGGTCAGCCCCCACTCTGGGTCCTGGCAGGGCACCACCAGCCCCATCACCCCCGGCCGGGCTCCCGGCAGCGCCAGGCCCGGTGTGCGGCAGCGGGAGGAGGTGTCCCCACACACGGTGGCCGCACGGTGACACTCGCGGTGACACCCGCGGTTGTT
>NW_026536250.1:0-62507 GCF_028551555.1 Melozone crissalis | reverse complement strand
CGAGTGTTTTGCAAGAAGAGAAAGAAAGTTGTCCAAAACAGCTTGCAATCGAATGTTCATGTGAATAGAAAAGGCAGGAGAGTGGTCAGGTACTGTTTTCTCTCAGTTGGCAAGCTGCGCACACAATCGCAGTGTTGTACAGCTTGTTTCATCACCTTTGCCAAGTTGCCGCTCTCTCCGGCTCCCGGAGACGAAGAAGCTGCTTCTTCGCGCAAAGACGATTCTGCCGCTCACAGTGCTCTGCAGTGTGTGTCTTCTGCCGAAAGAGATCCGGGAGCTGTGCTTAGCTCTGCAGAGCACCGTACCTTCGTCTTTAGCCTCTCTTCTCGTCTACATCTTAGCAAAAAGCTTTTCCACTCTGTCTGGCAAGGAGAAACTGTGCCAGCACAGAAAACATCTCCCATCGTGTTCTAGAGGCTGCACGGAGGTCTGCCGAGTGTTTTGCAAGAAGAGAAAGAAAGTTGTCCAAAACAGCTTGCAATCGAATGTTCATGTGAATAGAAAAGGCAGGAGAGTGGTCAGGTACTGTTTTCTCTCAGTTGGCAAGCTGCGCACACAATCGCAGTGTTGTACAGCTTGTTTCATCACCTTTGCCAAGTTGCCGCTCTCTCCGGCTCCCGGAGACGAAGAAGCTGCTTCTTCGCGCAAAGACGATTCTGCCGCTCACAGTGCTCTGCAGTGTGTGTCTTCTGCCGAAAGAGATCCGGGAGCTGTGCTTAGCTCTGCAGAGCACCGTACCTTCGTCTTTAGCCTCTCTTCTCGTCTACATCTTAGCAAAAAGCTTTTCCACTCTGTCTGGCAAGGAGAAACTGTGCCAGCACAGAAAACATCTCCCATCGTGTTCTAGAGGCTGCACGGAGGTCTGCCGAGTGTTTTGCAAGAAGAGAAAGAAAGTTGTCCAAAACAGCTTGCAATCGAATGTTCATGTGAATAGAAAGGCAGGAGAGTGGTCAGGTACTGTTTTCTCTCAGTTGGCAAGCTGCGCACACAATCGCAGTGTTGTACAGCTTGTTTCATCACCTTTGCCAAGTTGCCGCTCTCTCCGGCTCCCGGAGACGAAGAAGCTGCTTCTTCGCGCAAAGACGATTCTGCAGCTCACAGTGCTCTGCGGTGTGCACCTTCTGCCGAAAGAGGTCCGGGAGCGGTGCTTAGCTCTGCAGAGCACCGTACCTTCGTCTTTAGCCTCTCTTCTCGTCTACATCTTAGCAAAAAGCTTTTCCACTCTGTCTGGCAAGGAGAAACTGTGCCAGCACAGAAAACATCTCCCATCGTGTTCTAGAGGCTGCACGGAGGTCTGCCGAGTGTTTTGCAAGAAGAGAAAGAAAGTTGCCCAAAACAGCTTGCAATCGAATGTTCATGTGAATAGAAAAGGCAGGAGAGTGGTCAGGTACTGTTTTCTCTCAGTTGGCAAGCTGCGCACACAATCGCAGTGTTGTACAGCTTGTTTCATCACCTTTGCCAAGTTGCCGCTCTCTCCGGCTCCCGGAGACGAAGAAGCTGCTTCTTCGCGCAAAGACGATTCTGCCGCTCACAGTGCTCTGCAGTGTGTGTCTTCTGCCGAAAGAGATCCGGGAGCTGTGCTTAGCTCTGCAGAGCACCGTACCTTCGTCTTTAGCCTCTCTTCTCGTCTACATCTTAGCAAAAAGCTTTTCCACTCTGTCTGGCAAGGAGAAACTGTGCCAGCACAGAAAACATCTCCCATCGTGTTCTAGAGGCTGCACGGAGGTCTGCCGAGTGTTTTGCAAGAAGAGAAAGAAAGTTGTCCAAAACAGCTTGCAATCGAATGTTCATGTGAATAGAAAAGGCAGGAGAGTGGTCAGGTACTGTTTTCTCTCAGTTGGCAAGCTGCGCACACAATCGCAGTGTTGTACAGCTTGTTTCATCACCTTTGCCAAGTTGCCGCTCTCTCCGGCTCCCGGAGACGAAGAAGCTGCTTCTTCGCGCAAAGACGATTCTGCCGCTCACAGTGCTCTGCAGTGTGTGTCTTCTGCCGAAAGAGATCCGGGAGCTGTGCTTAGCTCTGCAGAGCACCGTACCTTCGTCTTTAGCCTCTCTTCTCGTCTACATCTTAGCAAAAAGCTTTTCCACTCTGTCTGGCAAGGAGAAACTGTGCCAGCACAGAAAACATCTCCCATCGTGTTCTAGAGGCTGCACGGAGGTCTGCCGAGTGTTTTGCAAGAAGAGAAAGAAAGTTGCCCAAAACAGCTTGCAATCGAATGTTCATGTGAATAGAAAAGGCAGGAGAGTGGTCAGGTACTGTTTTCTCTCAGTTGGCAAGCTGCGCACACAATCGCAGTGTTGTACAGCTTGTTTCATCACCTTTGCCAAGTTGCCGCTCTCTCCGGCTCCCGGAGACGAAGAAGCTGCTTCTTCGCGCAAAGACGATTCTGCCGCTCACAGTGCTCTGCAGTGTGTGTCTTCTGCCGAAAGAGATCCGGGAGCTGTGCTTAGCTCTGCAGAGCACCGTACCTTCGTCTTTAGGCTCTCTTCTCGTCTACATCTTAGCAAAAAGCTTTTCCACTCTGTCTGGCAAGGAGAAACTGTGCCAGCACAGAAAACATCTCCCATCGTGTTCTAGAGGCTGCACGGAGGTCTGCCGAGTGTTTTGCAAGAAGAGAAAGAAAGTTGTCCAAAACAGCTTGCAATCGAATGTTCATGTGAATAGAAAAGGCAGGAGAGTGGTCAGGTACTGTTTTCTCTCAGTTGGCAAGCTGCGCACACAATCGCAGTGTTGTACAGCTTGTTTCATCACCTTTGCCAAGTTGCCGCTCTCTCCGGCTCCCGGAGACGAAGAAGCTGCTTCTTCGCGCAAAGACGATTCTGCAGCTCACAGTGCTCTGCGGTGTGCACCTTCTGCCGAAAGTGGTCCGGGAGCGGTGCTTAGCACTGCAGAGCACCGAACCTTCGTCTTTAGGCTCTCTTCTCGTCTACATCTTAGCAAAAAGCTTTTCCACTCTGTCTGGCAAGGAGAAACTGTGCCAGCACAGAAAACATCTCCCATCGTGTTCTAGAGGCTGCACGGAGGTCTGCCGAGTGTTTTGCAAGAAGAGAAAGAAAGTTGTCCAAAACAGCTTGCAATCGAATGTTCATGTGAATAGAAAAGGCAGGAGAGTGGTCAGGTACTGTTTTCTCTCAGTTGGCAAGCTGCGCACACAATCGCAGTGTTGTACAGCTTGTTTCATCACCTTTGCCAAGTTGCCGCTCTCTCCGGCTCCCGGAGACGAAGAAGCTGCTTCTTCTCGCAAAGACGATTCTGCAGCTCACAGTGCTCTGCGGTGTGCGCCTTCTGCCGAAAGAGGTCCGGGAGCGGTGCTTAGCACTGCAGAGCACCGAACCTTCGTCTTTAGCCTCTCTTCTCGTCTACATCTTAGCAAAAAGCTTTTCCACTCTGTCTGGCAAGGAGAAACTGTGCCAGCACAGAAAACATCTCCCATCGTGTTCTAGAGGCTGCACGGAGGTCTGCCGAGTGTTTTGCAAGAAGAGAAAGAAAGTTGTCGAAAACAGCTTGCAATCGAATGTTCATGTGAATAGAAAAGGCAGGAGAGTGGTCAGGTACTGTTTTCTCTCAGTTGGCAAGCTGCGCACACAATCGCAGTGTTGTACAGCTTGTTTCATCACCTTTGCCAAGTTGCCGCTCTCTCCGGCTCCCGGAGACGAAGAAGCTGCTTCTTCGCGCAAAGACGATTCTGCCGCTCACAGTGCTCTGCAGTGTGTGTCTTCTGCCGAAAGAGATCCGGGAGCTGTGCTTAGCTCTGCAGAGCACCGTACCTTCGTCTTTAGCCTCTCTTCTCGTCTACATCTTAGCAAAAGCTTTTCCACTCTGTCTGGCAAGGAGAAACTGTGCCAGCACAGAAAACATCTCCCATCGTGTTCTAGAGGCTGCACGGAGGTCTGCCGAGTGTTTTGCAAGAAGAGAAAGAAAGTTGTCCAAAACAGCTTGCAATCGAATGTTCATGTGAATAGAAAAGGCAGGAGAGTGGTCAGGTACTGTTTTCTCTCAGTTGGCAAGCTGCGCACACAATCGCAGTGTTGTACAGCTTGTTTCATCACCTTTGCCAAGTTGCCGCTCTCTCCGGCTCCCGGAGACGAAGAAGCTGCTTCTTCGCGCAAAGACGATTCTGCAGCTCACAGTGCTCTGCGGTGTGCACCTTCTGCCGAAAGAGGTCCGGGAGCGGTGCTTAGCACTGCAGTGCACCGAACCTTCGTCTTTAGGCTCTCTTCTCGTCTACATCTTAGCAAAAAGCTTTTCCACTCTGTCTGGCAAGGAGAAACTGTGCCAGCACAGAAAACATCTCCCATCGTGTTCTAGAGGCTGCACGGAGGTCTGCCGAGTGTTTGCAAGAAGAGAAAGAAAGTTGTCCAAAACAGCTTGCAATCGAATGTTCATGTGAATAGAAAAGGCAGGAGAGTGGTCAGGTACTGTTTTCTCTCAGTTGGCAAGCTGCGCACACAATCGCAGTGTTGTACAGCTTGTTTCATCACCTTTGCGAAGCTGCCGCTCTCTCCGGCTCCCGGAGACGAAGAAGCTGCTTCTTCGCGCAAAGACGATTCTGCCGCTCACAGTGCTCTGCACTGTGTGTCTTCTGCCGAAAGAGATCCGGGAGCTGTGCTTAGCTCTGCAGAGCACCGTACCTTCGTCTTTAGCCTCTCTTCTCGTCTACATCTTAGCAAAAAGCTTTTCCACTCTGTCTGGCAAGGAGAAACTGTGCCAGCACAGAAAACATCTCCCATCGTGTTCTAGAGGCTGCACGGAGGTCTGCCGAGTGTTTTGCAAGAAGAGAAAGAAAGTTGTCCAAAACAGCTTGCAATCGAATGTTCATGTGAATAGAAAAGGCAGGAGAGTGGTCAGGTACTGTTTTCTCTCAGTTGGCAAGCTGCGCACACAATCGCAGTGTTGTACAGCTTGTTTCATCACCTTTGCCAAGTTGCCGCTCTCTCCGGCTCCCGGAGACGAAGAAGCTGCTTCTTCGCGCAAAGACGATTCTGCAGCTCACAGTGCTCTGCGGTGTGCACCTTCTGCCGAAAGAGGTCCGGGAGCGGTGCTTAGCACTGCAGAGCACCGAACCTTCGTCTTTAGCCTCTCTTCTCGTCTACATCTTAGCAAAAAGCTTTTCCACTCTGTCTGGCAAGGAGAAACTGTGCCAGCACAGAAAACATCTCCCATCGTGTTCTAGAGGCTGCACGGAGGTCTGCCGAGTGTTTTGCAAGAAGAGAAAGAAAGTTGTCCAAAACAGCTTGCAATCGAATGTTCATGTGAATAGAAAAGGCAGGAGAGTGATCAGGTACTGTTTTCTCTCAGTTGGCAAGCTGCGCACACAATCGCAGTGTTGTACAGCTTGTTTCATCACCTTTGCCAAGTTGCCGCTCTCTCCGGCTCCCGGAGACGAAGAAGCTGCTTCTTCGCGCAAAGACGATTCTGCCGCTCACAGTGCTCTGCAGTGTGTGTCTTCTGCCGAAAGAGATCCGGGAGCTGTGCTTAGCTCTGCAGAGCACCGTACCTTCGTCTTTAGCCTCTCTTCTCGTCTACATCTTAGCAAAAAGCTTTTCCACTCTGTCTGGCAAGGAGAAACTGTGCCAGCACAGAAAACATCTCCCATCGTGTTCTAGAGGCTGCACGGAGGTCTGCCGAGTGTTTTGCAAGAAGAGAAAGAAAGTTGTCCAAAACAGCTTGCAATCGAATGTTCATGTGAATAGAAAAGGCAGGAGAGTGGTCAGGTAACTGTTTTCTCTCAGTTGGCAAGCTGCGCACACAATCGCAGTGTTGTACAGCTTGTTTCATCACCTTTGCCAAGTTGCCGCTCTCTCCGGCTCCCGGAGACGAAGAAGCTGCTTCTTCGCGCAAAGACGATTCTGCAGCTCACAGTGCTCTGCGGTGTGCACCTTCTTCGGAAAGAGGTCCGGGAGCGGTGCTTAGCACTGCAGAGCACCGAACCTTCGTCTTTAGGCTCTCTTCTCGTCTACATCTTAGCAAAAAGCTTTTCCACTCTGTCTGGCAAGGAGAAACTGTGCCAGCACAGAAAACATCTCCATCGTGTTCTAGAGGCTGCACGGACGTCTGCCGAGTGTTTTGCAAGAAGAGAAAGAAAGTTGCCAAAACAGCTTGCAATCGAATGTTCATGTGAATAGAAAAGGCAGGAGAGTGGTCAGGTACTGTTTTCTCTCAGTTGGCAAGCTGCGCACACAATCGCAGTGTTGTACAGCTTGTTTCATCACTTTTGCGAAGCTGCCGCTCTCTCCGGCTCCCGGAGACGAAGAAGCTGCTTCTTCGCGCAAAGACGATTCTGCCGCTCACAGTGCTCTGCAGTGTGTGTCTTCTGCCGAAAGAGATCCGGGAGCTGTGCTTAGCTCTGCAGAGCACCGTACCTTCGTCTTTAGGCTCTCTTCTGGTCTACATCTTAGCAAAAAGCTTTTCCACTCTGTCTGGCAAGGAGAAACTGTGCCAGCACAGAAAACATCTCCCATCGTGTTCTAGAGGCTGCACGGAGGTCTGCCGAGTGTTTTGCAAGAAGAGAAAGAAAGTTGTCCAAAACAGCTTGCAATCGAATGTTCATGTGAATAGAAAAGGCAGGAGAGTGGTCAGGTACTGTTTTCTCTCAGTTGGCAAGCTGCGCACACAATCGCAGTGTTGTACAGCTTGTTTCATCACCTTTGCCAAGTTGCCGCTCTCTCCGGCTCCCGGAGACGAAGAAGCTGCTTCTTCGCGCAAAGACGATTCTGCCGCTCACAGTGCTCTGCAGTGTGTGTCTTCTGCCGAAAGAGATCCGGGAGCTGTGCTTAGCTCTGCAGAGCACCGTACCTTCGTCTTTAGCCTCTCTTCTCGTCTACATCTTAGCAAAAAGCTTTTCCACTCTGTCTGGCAAGGAGAAACTGTGCCAGCACAGAAAACATCTCCCATCGTGTTCTAGAGGCTGCACGGAGGTCTGCCGAGTGTTTTGCAAGAAGAGAAAGAAAGTTGTCCAAAACAGCTCTGCAATCGAATGTTCATGTGAATAGAAAAGGCAGGAGAGTGGTCAGGTACTGTTTTCTCTCAGTTGGCAAGCTGCGCACACAATCGCAGTGTTGTACAGCTTGTTTCATCACCTTTGCCAAGTTGCCGCTCTCTCCGGCTCCCGGAGACGAAGAAGCTGCTTCTTCGCGCAAAGACGATTCTGCCGCTCACAGTGCTCTGCAGTGTGTGTCTTTCTGCGAAAGAGATCCGGGAGCTGTGCTTAGCTCTGCAGAGCACCGTACCTTCGTCTTTAGCCTCTCTTCTCGTCTACATCTTAGCAAAAAGCTTTTCCACTCTGTCTGGCAAGGAGAAACTGTGCCAGCACAGAAAACATCTCCCATCGTGTTCTAGAGGCTGCACGGAGGTCTGCCGAGTGTTTTGCAAGAAGAGAAAGAAAGTTGTCCAAAACAGCTTGCAATCGAATGTTCATGTGAATAGAAAAGGCAGGAGAGTGATCAGGTACTGTTTTCTCTCAGTTGACAAGCTGCGCACACAATCGCAGTGTTGTACAGCTTGTTTCATCACCTTTGCCAAGTTGCCGCTCTCTCCGGCTCCCGGAGACGAAGAAGCTGCTTCTTCGCGCAAAGACGATTCTGCAGCTCACAGTGCTCTGCGGTGTGCACCTTCTGCCGAAAGAGGTCCGGGAGCGGTGCTTAGTACTGCAGAGCACCGAACCTTCGTCTTTAGGCTCTCTTCTCGTCTACATCTTAGCAAAAAGCTTTTCCACTCTGTCTGGCAAGGAGAAACTGTGCCAGCACAGAAAACATCTCCCATCGTGTTCTAGAGGCTGCACGGACGTCTGCCGAGTGTTTTGCAAGAAGAGAAAGAAAGTTGTCCAAAACAGCTTGCAATCGAATGTTCATGTGAATAGAAAAGGCAGGAGAGTGGTCAGGTACTGTTTTCTCTCAGTTGGCAAGCTGCGCACACAATCGCAGTGTTGTACAGCTTGTTTCATCACCTTTGCGAAGCTGCCGCTCTCTCCGGCTCCCGGAGACGAAGAAGCTGCTTCTTCGCGCAAAGACGATTCTGCCGCTCACAGTGCTCTGCAGTGTGTGTCTTCTGCCGAAAGAGATCCGGGAGCTGTGCTTAGCTCTGCAGAGCACCGTACCTTCGTCTTTAGCCTCTCTTCTCGTCTACATCTTAGCAAAAAGCTTTTCCACTCTGTCTGGCAAGGAGAAACTGTGCCAGCACAGAAAACATCTCCCATCGTGTTCTAGAGGCTGCACGGAGGTCTGCCGAGTGTTTTGCAAGAAGAGAAAGAAAGTTGTCCAAAACAGCTTGCAATCGAATGTTCATGTGAATAGAAAAGGCAGGAGAGTGGTCAGGTACTGTTTTCTCTCAGTTGGCAAGCTGCGCACACAATCGCAGTGTTGTACAGCTTGTTTCATCACCTTTGCCAAGTTGCCGCTCTCTCCAGCTCCCGGAGCCGAAGAAGCTGCTTCTTCGCGCAAAGACGATTCTGCCGCTCACAGTGCTCTGCAGTGTGTGTCTTCTGCCGAAAGAGATCCGGGAGCTGTGCTTAGCTCTGCAGAGCACCGTACCTTCGTCTTTAGCCTCTCTTCTCGTCTACATCTTAGCAAAAAGCTTTTCCACTCTGTCTGGCAAGGAGAAACTGTGCCAGCACAGAAAACATCTCCCATCGTGTTCTAGAGGCTGCACGGACGTCTGCCGAGTGTTTTGCAAGAAGAGAAAGAAAGTTGTCCAAAACAGCTTGCAATCGAGTGTTCATGTGAATAGAAAAGGCAGGAGAGTGGTCAGGTACTGTTTTCTCTCAGTTGGCAAGCTGCGCACACAATCGCAGTGTTGTACAGCTTGTTTCATCACCTTTGCCAAGTTGCCGCACTCTCCGGCTCCCGGAGACGAAGAAGCTGCTTCTTCGCGCAAAGACGATTCTGCCGCTCACAGTGCTCTGCAGTGTGTGTCTTCTGCCGAAAGAGATCCGGGAGCTGTGCTTAGCTCTGCAGAGCACCGTACCTTCGTCTTTAGCCTCTCTTCTCGTCTAAATCTTAGCAAACAGCTTTTCCACTCTGTCTGGCAAGGAGAAACTGTGCCAGCACAGAAAACATCTCCCATCGTGTTCTAGAGGCTGCACGGAGGTCTGCCGAGTGTTTTGCAAGAAGAGAAAGAAAGTTGTCCAAAACAGCTTGCAATCGAATGTTCATGTGAATAGAAAAGGCAGGAGAGTGGTCAGGTACTGTTTTCTCTCAGTTGGCAAGCTGCGCACACAATCGCAGTGTTGTACAGCTTGTTTCATCACCTTTGCCAAGTTGCCGCTCTCTCCGGCTCCCGGAGACGAAGAAGCTGCTTCTTCGCGCAAAGACGATTCTGCCGCTCACAGTGCTCTGCAGTGTGTGTCTTCTGCCGAAAGAGATCCGGGAGCTGTGCTTAGCTCTGCAGAGCACCGTACCTTCGTCTTTAGCCTCTCTTCTCGTCTACATCTTAGCAAAAAGCTTTTCCACTCTGTCTGGCAAGGAGAAACTGTGCCAGCACAGAAAACATCTCCCATCGTGTTCTAGAGGCTGCACGGAGGTCTGCCGAGTGTTTTGCAAGAAGAGAAAGAAAGTTGTCCAAAACAGCTTGCAATCGAATGTTCATGTGAATAGAAAAGGCAGGAGAGTGGTCAGGTACTGTTTTCTCTCAGTTGGCAAGCTGCGCACACAATCGCAGTGTTGTACAGCTTGTTTCATCACCTTTGCCAAGTTGCCGCTCTCTCCGGCTCCCGGAGACGAAGAAGCTGCTTCTTCGCGCAAAGACGATTCTGCCGCTCACAGTGCTCTGCAGTGTGTGTCTTCTGCCGAAAGAGATCCGGGAGCTGTGCTTAGCTCTGCAGAGCACCGTACCTTCGTCTTTAGGCTCTCTTCTCGTCTACATCTTAGCAAAAAGCTTTTCCACTCTGTCTGGCAAGGAGAAACTGTGCCAGCACAGAAAACATCTCCCATCGTGTTCTAGAGGCTGCACGGAGGTCTGCCGAGTGTTTTGCAAGAAGAGAAAGAAAGTTGTCCAAAACAGCTTGCAATCGAATGTTCATGTGAATAGAAAAGGCAGGAGAGTGGTCAGGTACTGTTTTCTCTCAGTTGGCAAGCTGCGCACACAATCGCAGTGTTGTACAGCTTGTTTCATCACCTTTGCGAAGCTGCCGCTCTCTCCGGCTCCCGGAGACGAAGAAGCTGCTTCTTCGCGCAAAGACGATTCTGCCGCTCACAGTGCTCTGCAGTGTGTGTCTTCTGCCGAAAGAGATCCGGGAGCTGTGCTTAGCTCTGCAGAGCACCGTACCTTCGTCTTTAGCCTCTCTTCTCGTCTACATCTTAGCAAACAGCTTTTCCACTCTGTCTGGCAAGGAGAAACTGTGCCAGCACAGAAAACATCTCCCATCGTGTTCTAGAGGCTGCACGGAGGTCTGCCGAGTGTTTTGCAAGAAGAGAAAGAAAGTTGTCCAAAACAGCTTGCAATCGAATGTTCATGTGAATAGAAAAGGCAGGAGAGTGGTCAGGTACTGTTTTCTCTCAGTTGGCAAGCTGCGCACACAATCGCAGTGTTGTACAGCTTGTTTCATCACTTTGCCAAGTTGCCGCTCTCTCCGGCTCCCGGAGACGAAGAAGCTGCTTCTTCGCGCAAAGACGATTCTGCAGCTCACAGTGCTCTGCGGTGTGCACCTTCTGCCGAAAGAGGTCCGGGAGCGGTGCTTAGCACTGCAGAGCACCGAACCTTCGTCTTTAGCCTCTCTTCTCGTCTACATCTTAGCAAAAAGCTTTTCCACTCTGTCTGGCAAGGAGAAACTGTGCCAGCACAGAAAACATCTCCCATCGTGTTCTAGAGGCTGCACGGAGGTCTGCCGAGTGTTTTGCAAGAAGAGAAAGAAAGTTGTCCAAAACAGCTTGCAATCGAATGTTCATGTGAATAGAAAAGGCAGGAGAGTGGTCAGGTACTGTTTTCTCTCAGTTGGCAAGCTGCGCACACAATCGCAGTGTTGTACAGCTTGTTTCATCACCTTTGCGAAGCTGCCGCTCTCTCCGGCTCCCGGAGACGAAGAAGCTGCTTCTTCGCGCAAAGACGATTCTGCCGCTCACAGTGCTCTGCAGTGTGTGTCTTCTGCCGAAAGAGATCCGGGAGCTGTGCTTAGCTCTGCAGAGCACCGTACCTTCGTCTTTAGCCTCTCTTCTCGTCTACATCTTAGCAAACAGCTTTTCCACTCTGTCTGGCAAGGAGAAACTGTGCCAGCACAGAAAACATCTCCCATCGTGTTCTAGAGGCTGCACGGAGGTCTGCCGAGTGTTTTGCAAGAAGAGAAAGAAAGTTGTCCAAAACAGCTTGCAATCGAATGTTCATGTGAATAGAAAAGGCAGGAGAGTGGTCAGGTACTGTTTTCTCTCAGTTGGCAAGCTGCGCACACAATCGCAGTGTTGTACAGCTTGTTTCATCACCTTTGCCAAGTTGCCGCTCTCTCCGGCTCCCGGAGACGAAGAAGCTGCTTCTTCGCGCAAAGACGATTCTGCCGCTCACAGTGCTCTGCAGTGTGTGTCTTCTGCCGAAAGAGATCCGGGAGCTGTGCTTAGCTCTGCAGAGCACCGTACCTTCGTCTTTAGGCTCTCTTCTCGTCTACATCTTAGCAAAAAGCTTTTCCACTCTGTCTGGCAAGGAGAAACTGTGCCAGCACAGAAAACATCTCCCATCGTGTTCTAGAGGCTGCACGGAGGTCTGCCGAGTGTTTTGCAAGAAGAGAAAGAAAGTTGTCCAAAACAGCTTGCAATCGAATGTTCATGTGAATAGAAAAGGCAGGAGAGTGGTCAGGTACTGTTTTCTCTCAGTTGGCAAGCTGCGCACACAATCGCAGTGTTGTACAGCTTGTTTCATCACCTTTGCCAAGTTGCCGCTCTCTCCGGCTCCCGGAGACGAAAAAGCTGCTTCTTCGCGCAAAGACGATTCTGCAGCTCACAGTGCTCTGCGGTGTGCACCTTCTGCCGAAAGAGGTCCGGGAGCGGTGCTTAGCACTGCAGAGCACCGAACCTTCGTCTTTAGGCTCTCTTCTCGTCTACATCTTAGCAAAAAGCTTTTCCACTCTGTCTGGCAAGGAGAAACTGTGCCAGCACAGAAAACATCTCCCATCGTGTTCTAGAGGCTGCACGGAGGTCTGCCGAGTGTTTTGCAAGAAGAGAAAGAAAGTTGTCCAAAACAGCTTGCAATCGAATGTTCATGTGAATAGAAAAGGCAGGAGAGTGATCAGGTACTGTTTTCTCTCAGTTGGCAAGCTGCGCACACAATCGCAGTGTTGTACAGCTTGTTTCATCACCTTTGCCAAGTTGCCGCTCTCTCCGGCTCCCGGAGACGAAGAAGCTGCTTCTTCGCGCAAAGACGATTCTGCAGCTCACAGTGCTCTGCGGTGTGCACCTTCTGCCGAAAGAGGTCCGGGACCGGTGCTTAGTACTGCAGAGCACCGAACCTTCGTCTTTAGGCTCTCTTCTCGTCTACATCTTAGCAAAAAGCTTTTCCACTCTGTCTGGCAAGGAGAAACTGTGCCAGCACAGAAAACATCTCCCATCGTGTTCTAGAGGCTGCACGGAGGTCTGCCGAGTGTTTTGCAAGAAGAGAAAGAAAGTTGTCCAAAACAGCTTGCAATCGAATGTTCATGTGAATAGAAAAGGCAGGAGAGTGGTCAGGTACTGTTTTCTCTCAGTTGGCAAGCTGCGCACACAATCGCAGTGTTGTACAGCTTGTTTCATCACCTTTGCGAAGCTGCCGCTCTCTCCGGCTCCCGGAGACGAAGAAGCTGCTTCTTCGCGCAAAGACGATTCTGCCGCTCACAGTGCTCTGCAGTGTGTGTCTTCTGCCGAAAGAGATCCGGGAGCTGTGCTTAGCTCTGCAGAGCACCGTACCTTCGTCTTTAGCCTCTCTTCTCGTCTACATCTTAGCAAAAAGCTTTTCCACTCTGTCTGGCAAGGAGAAACTGTGCCAGCACAGAAAACATCTCCCATCGTGTTCTAGAGGCTGCACGGAGGTCTGCCGAGTGTTTTGCAAGAAGAGAAAGAAAGTTGTCCAAAACAGCTTGCAATCGAATGTTCATGTGAATAGAAAAGGCAGGAGAGTGGTCAGGTACTGTTTTCTCTCAGTTGGCAAGCTGCGCACACAATCGCAGTGTTGTACAGCTTGTTTCATCACCTTTGCCAAGTTGCCGCTCTCTCCAGCTCCCGGAGCCGAAGAAGCTGCTTCTTCGCGCAAAGACGATTCTGCCGCTCACAGTGCTCTGCAGTGTGTGTCTTCTGCCGAAAGAGATCCGGGAGCTGTGCTTAGCTCTGCAGAGCACCGTACCTTCGTCTTTAGCCTCTCTTCTCGTCTACATCTTAGCAAAAAGCTTTTCCACTCTGTCTGGCAAGGAGAAACTGTGCCAGCACAGAAAACATCTCCCATCGTGTTCTAGAGGCTGCACGGACGTCTGCCGAGTGTTTTGCAAGAAGAGAAAGAAAGTTGTCCAAAACAGCTTGCAATCGAGTGTTCATGTGAATAGAAAAGGCAGGAGAGTGGTCAGGTACTGTTTTCTCTCAGTTGGCAAGCTGCGCACACAATCGCAGTGTTGTACAGCTTGTTTCATCACCTTTGCCAAGTTGCCGCTCTCTCCGGCTCCCGGAGACGAAGAAGCTGCTTCTTCGCGCAAAGACGATTCTGCCGCTCACAGTGCTCTGCAGTGTGTGTCTTCTGCCGAAAGAGATCCGGGAGCTGTGCTTAGCTCTGCAGAGCACCGTACCTTCGTCTTTAGCCTCTCTTCTCGTCTAAATCTTAGCAAACAGCTTTTCCACTCTGTCTGGCAAGGAGAAACTGTGCCAGCACAGAAAACATCTCCCATCGTGTTCTAGAGGCTGCACGGAGGTCTGCCGAGTGTTTTGCAAGAAGAGAAAGAAAGTTGTCCAAAACAGCTTGCAATCGAATGTTCATGTGAATAGAAAAGGCAGGAGAGTGGTCAGGTACTGTTTTCTCTCAGTTGGCAAGCTGCGCACACAATCGCAGTGTTGTACAGCTTGTTTCATCACCTTTGCCAAGTTGCCGCTCTCTCCGGCTCCCGGAGACGAAGAAGCTGCTTCTTCGCGCAAAGACGATTCTGCCGCTCACAGTGCTCTGCAGTGTGTGTCTTCTGCCGAAAGAGATCCGGGAGCTGTGCTTAGCTCTGCAGAGCACCGTACCTTCGTCTTTAGCCTCTCTTCTCGTCTACATCTTAGCAAAAAGCTTTTCCACTCTGTCTGGCAAGGAGAAACTGTGCCAGCACAGAAAACATCTCCCATCGTGTTCTAGAGGCTGCACGGAGGTCTGCCGACTGTTTTGCAAGAAGAGAAAGAAAGTTGTCCAAAACAGCTTGCAATCGAATGTTCATGTGAATAGAAAAGGCAGGAGAGTGGTCAGGTACTGTTTTCTCTCAGTTGGCAAGCTGCGCACACAATCGCAGTGTTGTACAGCTTGTTTCATCACCTTTGCCAAGTTGCCGCTCTCTCCAGCTCCCGGAGCCGAAGAAGCTGCTTCTTCGCGCAAAGACGATTCTGCCGCTCACAGTGCTCTGCAGTGTGTGTCTTCTGCCGAAAGAGATCCGGGAGCTGTGCTTAGCTCTGCAGAGCACCGTACCTTCGTCTTTAGCCTCTCTTCTCGTCTACATCTTAGCAAAAAGCTTTTCCACTCTGTCTGGCAAGGAGAAACTGTGCCAGCACAGAAAACATCTCCCATCGTGTTCTAGAGGCTGCACGGAGGTCTGCCGAGTGTTTTGCAAGAAGAGAAAGAAAGTTGTCCAAAACAGCTTGCAATCGAATGTTCATGTGAATAGAAAAGGCAGGAGAGTGGTCAGGTACTGTTTTCTCTCACTTGGCAAGCTGCGCACACAATCGCAGTGTTGTACAGCTTGTTTCATCACCTTTGCGAAGCTGCCGCTCTCTCCGGCTCCCGGAGACGAAGAAGCTGCTTCTTCGCGCAAAGACGATTCTGCCGCTCACAGTGCTCTGCAGTGTGTGTCTTCTGCCGAAAGAGATCCGGGAGCTGTGCTTAGCTCTGCAGAGCACCGTACCTTCGTCTTTAGCCTCTCTTCTCGTCTACATCTTAGCAAACAGCTTTTCCACTCTGTCTGGCAAGGAGAAACTGTGCCAGCACAGAAAACATCTCCCATCGTGTTCTAGAGGCTGCACGGAGGTCTGCCGAGTGTTTTGCAAGAAGAGAAAGAAAGTTGTCCAAAACAGCTTGCAATCGAATGTTCATGTGAATAGAAAAGGCAGGAGAGTGGTCAGGTACTGTTTTCTCTCAGTTGGCAAGCTGCGCACACAATCGCAGTGTTGTACAGCTTGTTTCATCACTTTGCCAAGTTGCCGCTCTCTCCGGCTCCCGGAGACGAAGAAGCTGCTTCTTCGCGCAAAGACGATTCTGCAGCTCACAGTGCTCTGCGGTGTGCACCTTCTGCCGAAAGAGGTCCGGGAGCGGTGCTTAGCACTGCAGAGCACCGAACCTTCGTCTTTAGCCTCTCTTCTCGTCTACATCTTAGCAAAAAGCTTTTCCACTCTGTCTGGCAAGGAGAAACTGTGCCAGCACAGAAAACATCTCCCATCGTGTTCTAGAGGCTGCACGGAGGTCTGCCGAGTGTTTTGCAAGAAGAGAAAGAAAGTTGTCCAAAACAGCTTGCAATCGAATGTTCATGTGAATAGAAAAGGCAGGAGAGTGGTCAGGTACTGTTTTCTCTCAGTTGGCAAGCTGCGCACACAATCGCAGTGTTGTACAGCTTGTTTCATCACCTTTGCGAAGCTGCCGCTCTCTCCGGCTCCCGGAGACGAAGAAGCTGCTTCTTCGCGCAAAGACGATTCTGCCGCTCACAGTGCTCTGCAGTGTGTGTCTTCTGCCGAAAGAGATCCGGGAGCTGTGCTTAGCTCTGCAGAGCACCGTACCTTCGTCTTTAGCCTCTCTTCTCGTCTACATCTTAGCAAACAGCTTTTCCACTCTGTCTGGCAAGGAGAAACTGTGCCAGCACAGAAAACATCTCCCATCGTGTTCTAGAGGCTGCACGGAGGTCTGCCGAGTGTTTTGCAAGAAGAGAAAGAAAGTTGTCCAAAACAGCTTGCAATCGAATGTTCATGTGAATAGAAAAGGCAGGAGAGTGGTCAGGTACTGTTTTCTCTCAGTTGGCAAGCTGCGCACACAATCGCAGTGTTGTACAGCTTGTTTCATCACCTTTGCCAAGTTGCCGCTCTCTCCGGCTCCCGGAGACGAAGAAGCTGCTTCTTCGCGCAAAGACGATTCTGCCGCTCACAGTGCTCTGCAGTGTGTGTCTTCTGCCGAAAGAGATCCGGGAGCTGTGCTTAGCTCTGCAGAGCACCGTACCTTCGTCTTTAGCCTCTCTTCTCGTCTACATCTTAGCAAAAAGCTTTTCCACTCTGTCTGGCAAGGAGAAACTGTGCCAGCACAGAAAACATCTCCCATCGTGTTCTAGAGGCTGCACGGAGGTCTGCCGAGTGTTTTGCAAGAAGAGAAAGAAAGTTGTCCAAAACAGCTTGCAATCGAATGTTCATGTGAATAGAAAAGGCAGGAGAGTGGTCAGGTACTGTTTTCTCTCAGTTGGCAAGCTGCGCACACAATCGCAGTGTTGTACAGCTTGTTTCATCACCTTTGCCAAGTTGCCGCTCTCTCCGGCTCCCGGAGACGAAAAAGCTGCTTCTTCGCGCAAAGACGATTCTGCAGCTCACAGTGCTCTGCGGTGTGCACCTTCTGCCGAAAGAGGTCCGGGAGCGGTGCTTAGCACTGCAGAGCACCGAACCTTCGTCTTTAGGCTCTCTTCTCGTCTACATCTTAGCAAAAAGCTTTTCCACTCTGTCTGGCAAGGAGAAACTGTGCCAGCACAGAAAACATCTCCCATCGTGTTCTAGAGGCTGCACGGAGGTCTGCCGAGTGTTTTGCAAGAAGAGAAAGAAAGTTGTCCAAAACAGCTTGCAATCGAATGTTCATGTGAATAGAAAAGGCAGGAGAGTGGTCAGGTACTGTTTTCTCTCAGTTGGCAAGCTGCGCACACAATCGCAGTGTTGTACAGCTTGTTTCATCACCTTTGCCAAGTTGCCGCTCTCTCCGGCTCCCGGAGACGAAGAAGCTGCTTCTTCGCGCAAAGACGATTCTGCAGCTCACAGTGCTCTGCGGTGTGCACCTTCTGCCGAAAGAGGTCCGGGAGCGGTGCTAAGCACTGCAGAGCACCGTACTTTCGTCTTTAGCCTCTCTTCTCGTCTACATCTTAGCAAAAAGCTTTTCCACTCTGTCTGGCAAGGAGAAACTGTGCCAGCACAGAAAACATCTCCCATCGTGTTCTAGAGGCTGCACGGAGGTCTGCCGAGTGTTTTGCAAGAAGAGAAAGAAAGTTGTCCAAAACAGCTTGCAATCGAATGTTCATGTGAATAGAAAAGGCAGGAGAGTGGTCAGGTACTGTTTTCTCTCAGTTGGCAAGCTGCGCACACAATCGCAGTGTTGTACAGCTTGTTTCATCACCTTTGCCAAGTTGCCGCTCTCTCCGGCTCCCGGAGACGAAGAAGCTGCTTCTTCGCGCAAAGACGATTCTGCCGCTCACAGTGCTCTGCAGTGTGTGTCTTCTGCCGAAAGAGATCCGGGAGCTGTGCTTAGCTCTGCAGAGCACCGTACCTTCGTCTTTAGCCTCTCTTCTCGTCTACATCTTAGCAAAAAGCTTTTCCACTCTGTCTGGCAAGGAGAAACTGTGCCAGCACAGAAAACATCTCCCATCGTGTTCTAGAGGCTGCACGGAGGTCTGCCGAGTGTTTTGCAAGAAGAGAAAGAAAGTTGCCCAAAACAGCTTGCAATCGAATGTTCATGTGAATAGAAAAGGCAGGAGAGTGGTCAGGTACTGTTTTCTCTCAGTTGGCAAGCTGCGCACACAATCGCAGTGTTGTACAGCTTGTTTCATCACCTTTGCCAAGTTGCCGCTCTCTCCGGCTCCCGGAGACGAAGAAGCTGCTTCTTCGCGCAAAGACGATTCTGCCGCTCACAGTGCTCTGCAGTGTGTGTCTTCTGCCGAAAGAGATCCGGGAGCTGTGCTTAGCTCTGCAGAGCACCGTACCTTCGTCTTTAGGCTCTCTTCTCGTCTAAATCTTAGCAAAAAGCTTTTCCACTCTGTCTGGCAAGGAGAAACTGTGCCAGCACAGAAAACATCTCCCATCGTGTTCTAGAGGCTGCACGGAGGTCTGCCGAGTGTTTTGCAAGAAGAGAAAGAAAGTTGTCCAAAACAGCTTGCAATCGAATGTTCATGTGAATAGAAAAGGCAGGAGAGTGGTCAGGTACTGTTTTCTCTCAGTTGGCAAGCTGCGCACACAATCGCAGTGTTGTACAGCTTGTTTCATCACCTTTGCCAAGTTGCCGCTCTCTCCGGCTCCCGGAGACGAAGAAGCTGCTTCTTCGCGCAAAGACGATTCTGCCGCTCACAGTGCTCTGCGGTGTGCACCTTCTGCCGAAAGAGGTCCGGGAGCGGTGCTTAGCACTGCAGAGCACCGAACCTTCGTCTTTAGGCTCTCTTCTCGTCTACATCTTAGCAAAAAGCTTTTCCACTCTGTCTGGCAAGGAGAAACTGTGCCAGCACAGAAAACATCTCCCATCGTGTTCTAGAGGCTGCACGGAGGTCTGCCGAGTGTTTTGCAAGAAGAGAAAGAAAGTTGTCCAAAACAGCTTGCAATCGAATGTTCATGTGAATAGAAAAGGCAGGAGAGTGGTCAGGTACTGTTTTCTCTCAGTTGGCAAGCTGCGCACACAATCGCAGTGTTGTACAGCTTGTTTCATCACCTTTGCCAAGTTGCCGCTCTCTCCGGCTCCCGGAGACGAAGAAGCTGCTTCTTCGCGCAAAGACGATTCTGCAGCTGACAGTGCTCTGCGGTGTGCGCCTTCTGCCGAAAGAGGTCCGGGATCGGTGCTTAGCACTGCAGAGCACCGAACCTTCGTCTTTAGCCTCTCTTCTCGTCTACATCTTAGCAAAAAGCTTTTCCACTCTGTCTGGCAAGGAGAAACTGTGCCAGCACAGAAAACATCTCCCATCGTGTTCTAGAGGCTGCACGGAGGTCTGCCGAGTGTTTTGCAAGAAGAGAAAGAAAGTTGTCCAAAACAGCTTGCAATCGAATGTTCATGTGAATAGAAAAGGCAGGAGAGTGGTCAGGTACTGTTTTCTCTCAGTTGGCAAGCTGCGCACACAATCGCAGTGTTGTACAGCTTGTTTCATCAACTTTGCCAAGTTGCCGCTCTCTCCGGCTCCCGGAGACGAAGAAGCTGCTTCTTCGCGCAAAGACGATTCTGCCGCTCACAGTGCTCTGCAGTGTGTGTCTTCTGCCGAAAGAGATCCGGGAGCTGTGCTTAGCTCTGCAGAGCACCGTACCTTCGTCTTTAGGCTCTCTTCTCGTCTACATCTTAGCAAAAAGCTTTTCCACTCTGTCTGGCAAGGAGAAACTGTGCCAGCACAGAAAACATCTCCCATCGTGTTCTAGAGGCTGCACGGAGGTCTGCCGAGTGTTTTGCAAGAAGAGAAAGAAAGTTGTCCAAAACAGCTTGCAATCGAATGTTCATGTGAATAGAAAAGGCAGGAGAGTGGTCAGGTACTGTTTTCTCTCACTTGGCAAGCTGCGCACACAATCGCAGTGTTGTACAGCTTGTTTCATCACCTTTGCCAAGTTGCCGCTCTCTCCGGCTCCCGGAGACGAAGAAGCTGCTTCTTCGCGCAAAGACGATTCTGCCGCTCACAGTGCTCTGCAGTGTGCACCTTCTGCCGAAAGAGATCCGGGAGCTGTGCTTAGCACTGCAGAGCACCGAACCTTCGTCTTTAGGCTCTCTTCTCGTCTACATCTTAGCAAAAAGCTTTTCCACTCTGTCTGGCAAGGAGAAACTGTGCCAGCACAGAAAACATCTCCCATCGTGTTCTAGAGGCTGCACGGAGGTCTGCCGAGTGTTTTGCAAGAAGAGAAAGAAAGTTGTCCAAAACAGCTTGCAATCGAATGTTCATGTGAATAGAAAAGGCAGGAGAGTGGTCAGGTACTGTTTTCTCTCAGTTGGCAAGCTGCGCACACAATCGCAGTGTTGTACAGCTTGTTTCATCACCTTTGCCAAGTTGCCGCTCTCTCCGGCTCCCGGAGACGAAGAAGCTGCTTCTTCGCGCAAAGACGATTCTGCAGCTCACAGTGCTCTGCGGTGTGCACCTTCTGCCGAAAGAGGTCCGGGAGCGGTGCTTAGCACTGCAGAGCACCGAACCTTCGTCTTTAGGCTCTCTTCTCGTCTACATCTTAGCAAAAAGCTTTTCCACTCTGTCTGGCAAGGAGAAACTGTGCCAGCACAGAAAACATCTCCCATCGTGTTCTAGAGGCTGCACGGAGGTCTGCCGAGTGTTTTGCAAGAAGAGAAAGAAAGTTGTCCAAAACAGCTTGCAATCGAATGTTCATGTGAATAGAAAAGGCAGGAGAGTGGTCAGGTACTGTTTTCTCTCAGTTGGCAAGCTGCGCACACAATCGCAGTGTTGTACAGCTTGTTTCATCACCTTTGCGAAGCTGCCGCTCTCTCCGGCTCCCGGAGACGAAGAAGCTGCTTCTTCGCGCAAAGACGATTCTGCCGCTCACAGTGCTCTGCAGTGTGTGTCTTCTGCCGAAAGAGATCCGGGAGCTGTGCTTAGCTCTGCAGAGCACCGTACCTTCGTCTTTAGCCTCTGTTCTCGTCTACATCTTAGCAAACAGCTTTTCCACTCTGTCTGGCAAGGAGAAACTGTGCCAGCACAGAAAACATCTCCCATCGTGTTCTAGAGGCTGCACGGAGGTCTGCCGAGTGTTTTGCAAGAAGAGAAAGAAAGTTGTCCAAAACAGCTTGCAATCGAATGTTCATGTGAATAGAAAAGGCAGGAGAGTGGTCAGGTACTGTTTTCTCTCAGTTGGCAAGCTGCGCACACAATCGCAGTGTTGTACAGCTTGTTTCATCACCTTTGCCAAGTTGCCGCTCTCTCCGGCTCCCGGAGACGAAGAAGCTGCTTCTTCGCGCAAAGACGATTCTGCCGCTCACAGTGCTCTGCAGTGTGTGTCTTCTGCCGAAAGAGATCCGGGAGCTGTGCTTAGCTCTGCAGAGCACCGTACCTTCGTCTTTAGCCTCTCTTCTCGTCTACATCTTAGCAAAAAGCTTTTCCACTCTGTCTGGCAAGGAGAAACTGTGCCAGAACAGAAAACATCTCCCATCGTGTTCTAGAGGCTGCACGGAGCTCTGCCGAGTGTTTTGCAAGAAGACAAAGAAAGTTGTCCAAAACAGCTTGCAATCGAATGTTCATGTGAATAGAAAAGGCAGGAGAGTGGTCAGGTACTGTTTTCTCTCAGTTGGCAAGCTGCGCACACAATCGCAGTGTTGTACAGCTTGTTTCATCACCTTTGCCAAGTTGCCGCTCTCTCCGGCTCCCGGAGACGAAGAAGCTGCTTCTTCGCGCAAAGACGATTCTGCCGCTCACAGTGCTCTGCAGTGTGTGTCTTCTGCCGAAAGAGATCCGGGAGCTGTGCTTAGCTCTGCAGAGCACCGTACCTTCGTCTTTAGCCTCTCTTCTCGTCTACATCTTAGCAAAAAGCTTTTCCACTCTGTCTGGCAAGGAGAAACTGTGCCAGCACAGAAAACATCTCCCATCGTGTTCTAGAGGCTGCACGGAGGTCTGCCGAGTGTTTTGCAAGAAGAGAAAGAAAGTTGTCCAAAACAGCTTGCAATCGAATGTTCATGTGAATAGAAAAGGCAGGAGAGTGGTCAGGTACTGTTTTCTCTCAGTTGGCAAGCTGCGCACACAATCGCAGTGTTGTACAGCTTGTTTCATCACCTTTGCCAAGTTGCCGCTCTCTCCGGCTCCCGGAGACGAAAAAGCTGCTTCTTCGCGCAAAGACGATTCTGCAGCTCACAGTGCTCTGCGGTGTGCACCTTCTGCCGAAAGAGGTCCGGGAGCGGTGCTTAGCACTGCAGAGCACCGAACCTTCGTCTTTAGCCTCTCTTCTCGTCTACATCTTAGCAAAAAGCTTTTCCACTCTGTCTGGCAAGGAGAAACTGTGCCAGCACAGAAAACATCTCCCATCGTGTTCTAGAGGCTGCACGGAGGTCTGCCGAGTGTTTTGCAAGAAGAGAAAGAAAGTTGTCCAAAACAGCTTGCAATCGAATGTTCATGTGAATAGAAAAGGCAGGAGAGTGGTCAGGTACTGTTTTCTCTCAGTTGGCAAGCTGCGCACACAATCGCAGTGTTGTACAGCTTGTTTCATCACCTTTGCCAAGTTGCCGCTCTCTCCGGCTCCCGGAGACGAAGAAGCTGCTTCTTCGCGCAAAGACGATTCTGCAGCTCACAGTGCTCTGCGGTGTGCACCTTCTGCCGAAAGAGGTCCGGGAGCGGTGCTTAGCACTGCAGAGCACCGAACCTTCGTCTTTAGGCTCTCTTCTCGTCTACATCTTAGCAAAAAGCTTTTCCACTCTGTCTGGCAAGGAGAAACTGTGCCAGCACAGAAAACATCTCCCATCGTGTTCTAGAGGCTGCACGGAGGTCTGCCGAGTGTTTTGCAAGAAGAGAAAGAAAGTTGTCCAAAACAGCTTGCAATCGAATGTTCATGTGAATAGAAAAGGCAGGAGAGTGGTCAGGTACTGTTTTCTCTCAGTTGGCAAGCTGCGCACACAATCGCAGTGTTGTACAGCTTGTTTCATCACCTTTGCCAAGTTGCCGCTCTCTCCGGCTCCCGGAGACGAAGAAGCTGCTTCTTCGCGCAAAGACGATTCTGCCGCTCACAGTGCTCTGCAGTGTGTGTCTTCTGCCGAAAGAGAGCCGGGAGCTGTGCTTAGCTCTGCAGAGCACCGTACCTTCGTCTTTAGCCTCTCTTCTCGTCTACATCTTAGCAAAAAGCTTTTCCACTCTGTCTGGCAAGGAGAAACTGTGCCAGCACAGAAAACATCTCCCATCGTGTTCTAGAGGCTGCACGGAGGTCTGCCGAGTGTTTTGCAAGAAGAGAAAGAAAGTTGTCCAAAACAGCTTGCAATCGAATGTTCATGTGAATAGAAAAGGCAGGAGAGTGGTCAGGTACTGTTTTCTCTCAGTTGGCAAGCTGCGCACACAATCGCAGTGTTGTACAGCTTGTTTCATCACCTTTGCCAAGTTGCCGCTCTCTCCGGCTCCCGGAGACGAAGAAGCTGCTTCTTCGCGCAAAGACGATTCTGCCGCTCACAGTGCTCTGCAGTGTGTGTCTTCTGCCGAAAGAGATCCGGGAGCTGTGCTTAGCTCTGCAGAGCACCGTACCTTCGTCTTTAGCCTCTCTTCTCGTCTACATCTTAGCAAAAAGCTTTTCCACTCTGTCTGGCAAGGAGAAACTGTGCCAGCACAGAAAACATCTCCCATCGTGTTCTAGAGGCTGCACGGAGGTCTGCCGAGTGTTTTGCAAGAAGAGAAAGAAAGTTGTCCAAAACAGCTTGCAATCGAATGTTCATGTGAATAGAAAAGGCAGGAGAGTGGTCAGGTACTGTTTTCTCTCAGTTGGCAAGCTGCGCACACAATCGCAGTGTTGTACAGCTTGTTTCATCACCTTTGCCAAGTTGCCGCTCTCTCCGGCTCCCGGAGACGAAGAAGCTGCTTCTTCGCGCAAAGACGATTCTGCAGCTCACAGTGCTCTGCGGTGTGCACCTTCTGCCGAAAGAGGTCCGGGAGCGGTGCTTAGCACTGCAGAGCACCGAACCTTCGTCTTTAGCCTCTCTTCTCGTCTACATCTTAGCAAAAAGCTTTTCCACTCTGTCTGGCAAGGAGAAACTGTGCCAGCACAGAAAACATCTCCCATCGTGTTCTAGAGGCTGCACGGAGGTCTGCCGAGTGTTTTGCAAGAAGAGAAAGAAAGTTGCCCAAAACAGCTTGCAATCGAATGTTCATGTGAATAGAAAAGGCAGGAGAGTGGTCAGGTACTGTTTTCTCTCAGTTGGCAAGCTGCGCACACAATCGCAGTGTTGTACAGCTTGTTTCATCACCTTTGCCAAGTTGCCGCTCTCTCCGGCTCCCGGAGACGAAGAAGCTGCTTCTTCGCGCAAAGACGATTCTGCCGCTCACAGTGCTCTGCAGTGTGTGTCTTCTGCCGAAAGAGATCCGGGAGCTGTGCTTAGCTCTGCAGAGCACCGTACCTTCGTCTTTAGCCTCTCTTCTCGTCTACATCTTAGCAAAAAGCTTTTCCACTCTGTCTGGCAAGGAGAAACTGTGCCAGCACAGAAAACATCTCCCATCGTGTTCTAGAGGCTGCACGGAGGTCTGCCGAGTGTTTTGCAAGAAGAGAAAGAAAGTTGCCCAAAACAGCTTGCAATCGAATGTTCATGTGAATAGAAAAGGCAGGAGAGTGGTCAGGTACTGTTTTCTCTCAGTTGGCAAGCTGCGCACACAATCGCAGTGTTGTACAGCTTGTTTCATCACCTTTGCCAAGTTGCCGCTCTCTCCGGCTCCCGGAGACGAAGAAGCTGCTTCTTCGCGCAAAGACGATTCTGCCGCTCACAGTGCTCTGCAGTGTGTGTCTTCTGCCGAAAGAGATCCGGGAGCTGTGCTTAGCTCTGCAGAGCACCGTACCTTCGTCTTTAGCCTCTCTTCTCGTCTACATCTTAGCAAAAAGCTTTTCCACTCTGTCTGGCAAGGAGAAACTGTGCCAGCACAGAAAACATCTCCCATCGTGTTCTAGAGGCTGCACGGAGGTCTGCCGAGTGTTTTGCAAGAAGAGAAAGAAAGTTGTCCAAAACAGCTTGCAATCGAATGTTCATGTGAATAGAAAAGGCAGGAGAGTGGTCAGGTACTGTTTTCTCTCAGTTGGCAAGCTGCGCACACAATCGCAGTGTTGTACAGCTTGTTTCATCACCTTTGCCAAGTTGCCGCTCTCTCCGGCTCCCGGAGACGAAGAAGCTGCTTCTTCGCGCAAAGACGATTCTGCAGCTCACAGTGCTCTGCGGTGTGCACCTTCTGCCGAAAGAGGTCCGGGAGCGGTGCTTAGCACTGCAGAGCACCGAACCTTCGTCTTTAGGCTCTCTTCTCGTCTACATCTTAGCAAAAAGCTTTTCCACTCTGTCTGGCAAGGAGAAACTGTGCCAGCACAGAAAACATCTCCCATCGTGTTCTAGAGGCTGCACGGAGGTCTGCCGAGTGTTTTGCAAGAAGAGAAAGAAAGTTGTCCAAAACAGCTTGCAATCGAATGTTCATGTGAATAGAAAAGGCAGGAGAGTGGTCAGGTACTGTTTTCTCTCAGTTGGCAAGCTGCGCACACAATCGCAGTGTTGTACAGCTTGTTTCATCACCTTTGCCAAGTTGCCGCTCTCTCCGGCTCCCGGAGACGAAGAAGCTGCTTCTTCGCGCAAAGACGATTCTGCAGCTCACAGTGCTCTGCGGTGTGCGCCTTCTGCCGAAAGAGGTCCGGGAGCGGTGCTTAGCACTGCAGAGCACCGAACCTTCGTCTTTAGCCTCTCTTCTCGTCTACATCTTAGCAAAAAGCTTTTCCACTCTGTCTGGCAAGGAGAAACTGTGCCAGCACAGAAAACATCTCCCATCGTGTTCTAGAGGCTGCACGGAGGTCTGCCGAGTGTTTTGCAAGAAGAGAAAGAAAGTTGTCCAAAACAGCTTGCAATCGAATGTTCATGTGAATAGAAAAGGCAGGAGAGTGGTCAGGTACTGTTTTCTCTCACTTGGCAAGCTGCGCACACAATCGCAGTGTTGTACAGCTTGTTTCATCAACTTTGCCAAGTTGCCGCTCTCTCCGGCTCCCGGAGACGAAGAAGCTGCTTCTTCGCGCAAAGACGATTCTGCCGCTCACAGTGCTCTGCAGTGTGTGTCTTCTGCCGAAAGAGATCCGGGAGCTGTGCTTAGCTCTGCAGAGCACCGTACCTTCGTCTTTAGGCTCTCTTCTCGTCTACATCTTAGCAAAAAGCTTTTCCACTCTGTCTGGCAAGGAGAAACTGTGCCAGCACAGAAAACATCTCCCATCGTGTTCTAGAGGCTGCACGGAGGTCTGCCGAGTGTTTTGCAAGAAGAGAAAGAAAGTTGTCCAAAACAGCTTGCAATCGAATGTTCATGTGAATAGAAAAGGCAGGAGAGTGGTCAGGTACTGTTTTCTCTCAGTTGGCAAGCTGCGCACACAATCGCAGTGTTGTACAGCTTGTTTCATCACCTTTGCCAAGTTGCCGCTCTCTCCGGCTCCCGGAGACGAAGAAGCTGCTTCTTCGCGCAAAGACGATTCTGCCGCTCACAGTGCTCTGCAGTGTGTGTCTTCTGCCGAAAGAGATCCGGGAGCGGTGCTTAGCTCTGCAGAGCACCGTACCTTCGTCTTTAGCCTCTCTTCTCGTCTACATCTTAGCAAAAAGCTTTTCCACTCTGTCTGGCAAGGAGAAACTGTGCCAGCACAGAAAACATCTCCCATCGTGTTCTAGAGGCTGCACGGAGGTCTGCCGAGTGTTTTGCAAGAAGAGAAAGAAAGTTGTCCAAAACAGCTTGCAATCGAATGTTCATGTGAATAGAAAAGGCAGGAGAGTGGTCAGGTACTGTTTTCTCTCAGTTGGCAAGCTGCGCACACAATCGCAGTGTTGTACAGCTTGTTTCATCACCTTTGCCAAGTTGCCGCTCTCTCCGGCTCCCGGAGATGAAGAAGCTGCTTCTTCGCGCAAAGACGATTCTGCAGCTCACAGTGCTCTGCGGTGTGCACCTTCTGCCGAAAGAGGTCCGGGAGCGGTGCTTAGCACTGCAGAGCACCGAACCTTCGTCTTTAGGCTCTCTTCTCGTCTACATCTTAGCAAAAAGCTTTTCCACTCTGTCTGGCAAGGAGAAACTGTGCCAGCACAGAAAACATCTCCCATCGTGTTCTAGAGGCTGCACGGAGGTCTGCCGAGTGTTTTGCAAGAAGAGAAAGAAAGTTGTCCAAAACAGCTTGCAATCGAATGTTCATGTGAATAGAAAAGGCAGGAGAGTGGTCAGGTACTGTTTTCTCTCAGTTGGCAAGCTGCGCACACAATCGCAGTGTTGTACAGCTTGTTTCATCACCTTTGCCAAGTTGCCGCTCTCTCCGGCTCCCGGAGACGAAGAAGCTGCTTCTTCGCGCAAAGACGATTCTGCCGCTCACAGTGCTCTGCAGTGTGTGTCTTCTGCCGAAAGAGATCCGGGAGCTGTGCTTAGCTCTGCAGAGCACCGTACCTTCGTCTTTAGCCTCTCTTCTCGTCTACATCTTAGCAAAAAGCTTTTCCACTCTGTCTGGCAAGGAGAAACTGTGCCAGCACAGAAAACATCTCCCATCGTGTTCTAGAGGCTGCACGGAGGTCTGCCGAGTGTTTTGCAAGAAGAGAAAGAAAGTTGTCCAAAACAGCTTGCAATCGAATGTTCATGTGAATAGAAAAGGCAGGAGAGTGGTCAGGTACTGTTTTCTCTCAGTTGGCAAGCTGCGCACACAATCGCAGTGTTGTACAGCTTGTTTCATCACCTTTGCCAAGTTGCCGCTCTCTCCGGCTCCCGGAGACGAAGAAGCTGCTTCTTCGCGCAAAGACGATTCTGCCGCTCACAGTGCTCTGCAGTGTGTGTCTTCTGCCGAAAGAGATCCGGGAGCTGTGCTTAGCTCTGCAGAGCACCGTACCTTCGTCTTTAGCCTCTCTTCTCGTCTACATCTTAGCAAAAAGCTTTTCCACTCTGTCTGGCAAGGAGAAACTGTGCCAGCACAGAAAACATCTCCCATCGTGTTCTAGAGGCTGCACGGAGGTCTGCCGAGTGTTTTGCAAGAAGAGAAAGAAAGTTGTCCAAAACAGCTTGCAATCGAATGTTCATGTGAATAGAAAAGGCAGGAGAGTGGTCAGGTACTGTTTTCTCTCAGTTGGCAAGCTGCGCACACAATCGCAGTGTTGTACAGCTTGTTTCATCACCTTTGCCAAGTTGCCGCTCTCTCCGGCTCCCGGAGACGAAGAAGCTGCTTCTTCGCGCAAAGACGATTCTGCCGCTCACAGTGCTCTGCAGTGTGTGTCTTCTGCCGAAAGAGATCCGGGAGCTGTGCTTAGCTCTGCAGAGCACCGTACCTTCGTCTTTAGCCTCTCTTCTCGTCTACATCTTAGCAAAAAGCTTTTCCACTCTGTCTGGCAAGGAGAAACTGTGCCAGCACAGAAAACATCTCCCATCGTGTTCTAGAGGCTGCACGGAGGTCTGCCGAGTGTTTTGCAAGAAGAGAAAGAAAGTTGTCCAAAACAGCTTGCAATCGAATGTTCATGTGAATAGAAAAGGCAGGAGAGTGGTCAGGTACTGTTTTCTCTCAGTTGGCAAGCTGCGCACACAATCGCAGTGTTGTACAGCTTGTTTCATCACCTTTGCCAAGTTGCCGCTCTCTCCGGCTCCCGGAGACGAAGAAGCTGCTTCTTCGCGCAAAGACGATTCTGCCGCTCACAGTGCTCTGCAGTGTGTGTCTTCTGCCGAAAGAGATCCGGGAGCTGTGCTTAGCTCTGCAGAGCACCGTACCTTCGTCTTTAGCCTCTCTTCTCGTCTACATCTTAGCAAAAAGCTTTTCCACTCTGTCTGGCAAGGAGAAACTGTGCCAGCACAGAAAACATCTCCCATCGTGTTCTAGAGGCTGCACGGAGGTCTGCCGAGTGTTTTGCAAGAAGAGAAAGAAAGTTGTCCAAAACAGCTTGCAATCGAATGTTCATGTGAATAGAAAAGGCAGGAGAGTGGTCAGGTACTGTTTTCTCTCAGTTGGCAAGCTGCGCACACAATCGCAGTGTTGTACAGCTTGTTTCATCACCTTTGCCAAGTTGCCGCTCTCTCCGGCTCCCGGAGACGAAGAAGCTGCTTCTTCGCGCAAAGACGATTCTGCCGCTCACAGTGCTCTGCAGTGTGTGTCTTCTGCCGAAAGAGATCCGGGAGCTGTGCTTAGCTCTGCAGAGCACCGTACCTTCGTCTTTAGCCTCTCTTCTCGTCTACATCTTAGCAAAAAGCTTTTCCACTCTGTCTGGCAAGGAGAAACTGTGCCAGCACAGAAAACATCTCCCATCGTGTTCTAGAGGCTGCACGGAGGTCTGCCGAGTGTTTTGCAAGAAGAGAAAGAAAGTTGTCCAAAACAGCTTGCAATCGAATGTTCATGTGAATAGAAAAGGCAGGAGAGTGGTCAGGTACTGTTTTCTCTCAGTTGGCAAGCTGCGCACACAATCGCAGTGTTGTACAGCTTGTTTCATCACCTTTGCCAAGTTGCCGCTCTCTCCGGCTCCCGGAGACGAAGAAGCTGCTTCTTCGCGCAAAGACGATTCTGCCGCTCACAGTGCTCTGCAGTGTGTGTCTTCTGCCGAAAGAGATCCGGGAGCTGTGCTTAGCTCTGCAGAGCACCGTACCTTCGTCTTTAGCCTCTCTTCTCGTCTACATCTTAGCAAAAAGCTTTTCCACTCTGTCTGGCAAGGAGAAACTGTGCCAGCACAGAAAACATCTCCCATCGTGTTCTAGAGGCTGCACGGAGGTCTGCCGAGTGTTTTGCAAGAAGAGAAAGAAAGTTGTCCAAAACAGCTTGCAATCGAATGTTCATGTGAATAGAAAAGGCAGGAGAGTGGTCAGGTACTGTTTTCTCTCACTTGGCAAGCTGCGCACACAATCGCAGTGTTGTACAGCTTGTTTCATCACCTTTGCCAAGTTGCCGCTCTCTCCGGCTCCCGGAGACGAAGAAGCTGCTTCTTCGCGCAAAGACGATTCTGCAGCTCACAGTGCTCTGCTGTGTGACCTTCTGCCGAAAGAGGTCCGGGAGCTGTGCTTAGCACTGCAGAGCACCGAACCTTCGTCTTTAGGCTCTCTTCTCGTCTACATCTTAGCAAAAAGCTTTTCCACTCTGTCTGGCAAGGAGAAACTGTGCCAGCACAGAAAACATCTCCCATCGTGTTCTAGAGGCTGCACGGAGGTCTGCCGAGTGTTTTGCAAGAAGAGAAAGAAAGTTGCCCAAAACAGCTTGCAATCGAATGTTCATGTGAATAGAAAAGGCAGGAGAGTGGTCAGGTACTGTTTTCTCTCAGTTGGCAAGCTGCGCACACAATCGCAGTGTTGTACAGCTTGTTTCATCACCTTTGCGAAGCTGCCGCTCTCTCCGGCTCCCGGAGACGAAGAAGCTGCTTCTTCGCGCAAAGACGATTCTGCCGCTCACAGTGCTCTGCAGTGTGTGTCTTCTGCCGAAAGAGATCCGGGAGCTGTGCTTAGCTCTGCAGAGCACCGTACCTTCGTCTTTAGCCTCTCTTCTCGTCTACATCTTAGCAAAAAGCTTTTCCACTCTGTCTGGCAAGGAGAAACTGTGCCAGCACAGAAAACATCTCCCATCGTGTTCTAGAGGCTGCACGGAGGTCTGCCGAGTGTTTTGCAAGAAGAGAAAGAAAGTTGTCCAAAACAGCTTGCAATCGAATGTTCATGTGAATAGAAAAGGCAGGAGAGTGGTCAGGTACTGTTTTCTCTCAGTTGGCAAGCTGCGCACACAATCGCAGTGTTGTACAGCTTGTTTCATCACCTTTGCCAAGTTGCCGCTCTCTCCGGCTCCCGGAGACGAAGAAGCTGCTTCTTCGCGCAAAGACGATTCTGCAGCTCACAGTGCTCTGCGGTGTGCACCTTCTGCCGAAAGAGGTCCGGGAGCGGTGCTTAGCACTGCAGAGCACCGAACCTTCGTCTTTAGGCTCTCTTCTCGTCTACATCTTAGCAAAAAGCTTTTCCACTCTGTCTGGCAAGGAGAAACTGTGCCAGCACAGAAAACATCTCCCATCGTGTTCTAGAGGCTGCACGGAGGTCTGCCGAGTGTTTTGCAAGAAGAGAAAGAAAGTTGTCCAAAACAGCTTGCAATCGAATGTTCATGTGAATAGAAAAGGCAGGAGAGTGGTCAGGTACTGTTTTCTCTCACTTGGCAAGCTGCGCACACAATCGCAGTGTTGTACAGCTGGTTTCATCACCTTTGCGAAGCTGCCGCTCTCTCCGGCTCCCGGAGACGAAGAAGCTGCTTCTTCGTGCAAAGACGATTCTGCCGCTCACAGTGCTCTGCAGTGTGTGTCTTCTGCCGAAAGAGATCCGGGAGCTGTGCTTAGCTCTGCAGAGCACCGTACCTTCGTCTTTAGGCTCTCTTCTCGTCTACATCTTAGCAAAAAGCTTTTCCACTCTGTCTGGCAAGGAGAAACTGTGCCAGAACAGAAAACATCTCCCATCGTGTTCTAGAGGCTGCACGGAGGTCTGCCGAGTGTTTTGCAAGAAGAGAAAGAAAGTTGTCCAAAACAGCTTGCAATCGAATGTTCATGTGAATAGAAAAGGCAGGAGAGTGGTCAGGTACTGTTTTCTCTCAGTTGGCAAGCTGCGCACACAATCGCAGTGTTGTACAGCTTGTTTCATCACCTTTGCCAAGTTGCCGCTCTCTCCGGCTCCCGGAGACGAAGAAGCTGCTTCTTCGCGCAAAGACGATTCTGCCGCTCACAGTGCTCTGCAGTGTGTGTCTTCTGCCGAAAGAGATCCGGGAGCTGTGCTTAGCTCTGCAGAGCACCGTACCTTCGTCTTTAGCCTCTCTTCTCGTCTACATCTTAGCAAAAAGCTTTTCCACTCTGTCTGGCAAGGAGAAACTGTGCCAGCACAGAAAACATCTCCCATCGTGTTCTAGAGGCTGCACGGAGGTCTGCCGAGTGTTTTGCAAGAAGAGAAAGAAAGTTGCCCAAAACAGCTTGCAATCGAATGTTCATGTGAATAGAAAAGGCAGGAGAGTGGTCAGGTACTGTTTTCTCTCAGTTGGCAAGCTGCGCACACAATCGCAGTGTTGTACAGCTTGTTTCATCACCTTTGCGAAGCTGCCGCTCTCTCCGGCTCCCGGAGACGAAGAAGCTGCTTCTTCGCGCAAAGACGATTCTGCCGCTCACAGTGCTCTGCAGTGTGTGTCTTCTGCCGAAAGAGATCCGGGAGCTGTGCTTAGCTCTGCAGAGCACCGTACCTTCGTCTTTAGCCTCTCTTCTCGTCTACATCTTAGCAAAAAGCTTTTCCACTCTGTCTGGCAAGGAGAAACTGTGCCAGCACAGAAAACATCTCCCATCGTGTTCTAGAGGCTGCACGGAGGTCTGCCGAGTGTTTTGCAAGAAGAGAAAGAAAGTTGTCCAAAACAGCTTGCAATCGAATGTTCATGTGAATAGAAAAGGCAGGAGAGTGGTCAGGTACTGTTTTCTCTCAGTTGGCAAGCTGCGCACACAATCGCAGTGTTGTACAGCTTGTTTCATCACCTTTGCGAAGCTGCCGCTCTCTCCGGCTCCCGGAGACGAAGAAGCTGCTTCTTCGCGCAAAGACGATTCTGCCGCTCACAGTGCTCTGCAGTGTGTGTCTTCTGCCGAAAGAGATCCGGGAGCTGTGCTTAGCTCTGCAGAGCACCGTACCTTCGTCTTTAGCCTCTCTTCTCGTCTACATCTTAGCAAAAAGCTTTTCCACTCTGTCTGGCAAGGAGAAACTGTGCCAGCACAGAAAACATCTCCCATCGTGTTCTAGAGGCTGCACGGAGGTCTGCCGAGTGTTTTGCAAGAAGAGAAAGAAAGTTGTCCAAAACAGCTTGCAATCGAATGTTCATGTGAATAGAAAAGGCAGGAGAGTGGTCAGGTACTGTTTTCTCTCAGTTGGCAAGCTGCGCACACAATCGCAGTGTTGTACAGCTTGTTTCATCACCTTTGCCAAGTTGCCGCTCTCTCCGGCTCCCGGAGACGAAGAAGCTGCTTCTTCGCGCAAAGACGATTCTGCAGCTCACAGTGCTCTGCGGTGTGCACCTTCTGCCGAAAGAGGTCCGGGAGCGGTGCTTAGCACTGCAGAGCACCGAACCTTCGTCTTTAGGCTCTCTTCTCGTCTACATCTTAGCAAAAAGCTTTTCCACTCGTTCTGGCAAGGAGAAACTGTGCCAGCACAGAAAACATCTCCCATCGTGTTCTAGAGGCTGCACGGAGGTCTGCCGAGTGTTTTGCAAGAAGAGAAAGAAAGTTGTCCAAAACAGCTTGCAATCGAATGTTCATGTGAATAGAAAAGGCAGGAGAGTGGTCAGGTACTGTTTTCTCTCAGTTGGCAAGCTGCGCACACAATCGCAGTGTTGTACAGCTTGTTTCATCACCTTTGCGAAGCTGCCGCTCTCTCCGGCTCCCGGAGACGAAGAAGCTGCTTCTTCGCGCAAAGACGATTCTGCCGCTCACAGTGCTCTGCAGTGTGTGTCTTCTGCCGAAAGAGATCCGGGAGCTGTGCTTAGCTCTGCAGAGCACCGTACCTTCGTCTTTAGCCTCTCTTCTCGTCTACATCTTAGCAAAAAGCTTTTCCACTCTGTCTGGCAAGGAGAAACTGTGCCAGCACAGAAAACATCTCCCATCGTGTTCTAGAGGCTGCACGGAGGTCTGCCGAGTGTTTTGCAAGAAGAGAAAGAAAGTTGTCCAAAACAGCTTGCAATCGAATGTTCATGTGAATAGAAAAGGCAGGAGAGTGGTCAGGTACTGTTTTCTCTCAGTTGGCAAGCTGCGCACACAATCGCAGTGTTGTACAGCTTGTTTCATCACCTTTGCCAAGTTGCCGCTCTCTCCGGCTCCCGGAGACGAAGAAGCTGCTTCTTCGCGCAAAGACGATTCTGCCGCTCACAGTGCTCTGCAGTGTGTGTCTTCTGCCGAAAGAGATCCGGGAGCTGTGCTTAGCTCTGCAGAGCACCGTACCTTCGTCTTTAGCCTCTCTTCTCGTCTACATCTTAGCAAAAAGCTTTTCCACTCTGTCTGGCAAGGAGAAACTGTGCCAGCACAGAAAACATCTCCCATCGTGTTCTAGAGGCTGCACGGAGGTCTGCCGAGTGTTTTGCAAGAAGAGAAAGAAAGTTGCCCAAAACAGCTTGCAATCGAATGTTCATGTGAATAGAAAAGGCAGGAGAGTGGTCAGGTACTGTTTTCTCTCAGTTGGCAAGCTGCGCACACAATCGCAGTGTTGTACAGCTTGTTTCATCACCTTTGCGAAGCTGCCGCTCTCTCCGGCTCCCGGAGACGAAGAAGCTGCTTCTTCGCGCAAAGACGATTCTGCCGCTCACAGTGCTCTGCAGTGTGTGTCTTCTGCCGAAAGAGATCCGGGAGCTGTGCTTAGCTCTGCAGAGCACCGTACCTTCGTCTTTAGCCTCTCTTCTCGTCTACATCTTAGCAAAAAGCTTTTCCACTCTGTCTGGCAAGGAGAAACTGTGCCAGCACAGAAAACATCTCCCATCGTGTTCTAGAGGCTGCACGGAGGTCTGCCGAGTGTTTTGCAAGAAGAGAAAGAAAGTTGTCCAAAACAGCTTGCAATCGAATGTTCATGTGAATAGAAAAGGCAGGAGAGTGGTCAGGTACTGTTTTCTCTCAGTTGGCAAGCTGCGCACACAATCGCAGTGTTGTACAGCTTGTTTCATCACCTTTGCCAAGTTGCCGCTCTCTCCGGCTCCCGGAGACGAAGAAGCTGCTTCTTCGCGCAAAGACGATTCTGCCGCTCACAGTGCTCTGCAGTGTGTGTCTTCTGCCGAAAGAGATCCGGGAGCTGTGCTTAGCTCTGCAGAGCACCGTACCTTCGTCTTTAGCCTCTCTTCTCGTCTACATCTTAGCAAAAAGCTTTTCCACTCTGTCTGGCAAGGAGAAACTGTGCCAGCACAGAAAACATCTCCCATCGTGTTCTAGAGGCTGCACGGAGGTCTGCCGAGTGTTTTGCAAGAAGAGAAAGAAAGTTGTCCAAAACAGCTTGCAATCGAATGTTCATGTGAATAGAAAAGGCAGGAGAGTGGTCAGGTACTGTTTTCTCTCAGTTGGCAAGCTGCGCACACAATCGCAGTGTTGTACAGCTTGTTTCATCACCTTTGCCAAGTTGCCGCTCTCTCCGGCTCCCGGAGACGAAGAAGCTGCTTCTTCGCGCAAAGACGATTCTGCCGCTCACAGTGCTCTGCAGTGTGTGTCTTCTGCCGAAAGAGATCCGGGAGCTGTGCTTAGCTCTGCAGAGCACCGTACCTTCGTCTTTAGCCTCTCTTCTCGTCTACATCTTAGCAAAAAGCTTTTCCACTCTGTCTGGCAAGGAGAAACTGTGCCAGCACAGAAAACATCTCCCATCGTGTTCTAGAGGCTGCACGGACGTCTGCCGAGTGTTTTGCAAGAAGAGAAAGAAAGTTGTCCAAAACAGCTTGCAATCGAATGTTCATGTGAATAGAAAAGGCAGGAGAGTGGTCAGGTACTGTTTTCTCTCAGTTGGCAAGCTGCGCACACAATCGCAGTGTTGTACAGCTTGTTTCATCACCTTTGCCAAGTTGCCGCTCTCTCCGGCTCCCGGAGACGAAAAAGCTGCTTCTTCGCGCAAAGACGATTCTGCCGCTCACAGTGCTCTGCAGTGTGTGTCTTCTGCCGAAAGAGATCCGGGAGCTGTGCTTAGCTCTGCAGAGCACCGTACCTTCGTCTTTAGCCTCTCTTCTCGTCTACATCTTAGCAAAAAGCTTTTCCACTCTGTCTGGCAAGGAGAAACTGTGCCAGCACAGAAAACATCTCCCATCGTGTTCTAGAGGCTGCACGGACGTCTGCCGAGTGTTTTGCAAGAAGAGAAAGAAAGTTGTCCAAAACAGCTTGCAATCGAATGTTCATGTGAATAGAAAAGGCAGGAGAGTGGTCAGGTACTGTTTTCTCTCAGTTGGCAAGCTGCGCACACAATCGCAGTGTTGTACAGCTTGTTTCATCACCTTTGCGAAGCTGCCGCTCTCTCCGGCTCCCGGAGACGAAGAAGCTGCTTCTTCGCGCAAAGACGATTCTGCCGCTCACAGTGCTCTGCAGTGTGTGTCTTCTGCCGAAAGAGATCCGGGAGCTGTGCTTAGCTCTGCAGAGCACCGTACCTTCGTCTTTAGCCTCTCTTCTCGTCTACATCTTAGCAAAAAGCTTTTCCACTCTGTCTGGCAAGGAGAAACTGTGCCAGCACAGAAAACATCTCCCATCGTGTTCTAGAGGCTGCACGGAGGTCTGCCGAGTGTTTTGCAAGAAGAGAAAGAAAGTTGTCCAAAACAGCTTGCAATCGAATGTTCATGTGAATAGAAAAGGCAGGAGAGTGGTCAGGTACTGTTTTCTCTCAGTTGGCAAGCTGCGCACACAATCGCAGTGTTGTACAGCTTGTTTCATCACCTTTGCCAAGTTGCCGCTCTCTCCGGCTCCCGGAGACGAAGAAGCTGCTTCTTCGCGCAAAGACGATTCTGCCGCTCACAGTGCTCTGCAGTGTGTGTCTTCTGCCGAAAGAGATCCGGGAGCTGTGCTTAGCTCTGCAGAGCACCGTACCTTCGTCTTTAGCCTCTCTTCTCGTCTACATCTTAGCAAAAAGCTTTTCCACTCTGTCTGGCAAGGAGAAACTGTGCCAGCACAGAAAACATCTCCCATCGTGTTCTAGAGGCTGCACGGAGGTCTGCCGAGTGTTTTGCAAGAAGAGAAAGAAAGTTGTCCAAAACAGCTTGCAATCGAATGTTCATGTGAATAGAAAAGGCAGGAGAGTGGTCAGGTACTGTTTTCTCTCAGTTGGCAAGCTGCGCACACAATCGCAGTGTTGTACAGCTTGTTTCATCACCTTTGCCAAGTTGCCGCTCTCTCCGGCTCCCGGAGACGAAGAAGCTGCTTCTTCGCGCAAAGACGATTCTGCCGCTCACAGTGCTCTGCAGTGTGTGTCTTCTGCCGAAAGAGATCCGGGAGCTGTGCTTAGCTCTGCAGAGCACCGTACCTTCGTCTTTAGCCTCTCTTCTCGTCTACATCTTAGCAAAAAGCTTTTCCACTCTGTCTGGCAAGGAGAAACTGTGCCAGCACAGAAAACATCTCCCATCGTGTTCTAGAGGCTGCACGGAGGTCTGCCGAGTGTTTTGCAAGAAGAGAAAGAAAGTTGTCCAAAACAGCTTGCAATCGAATGTTCATGTGAATAGAAAAGGCAGGAGAGTGGTCAGGTACTGTTTTCTCTCAGTTGGCAAGCTGCGCACACAATCGCAGTGTTGTACAGCTTGTTTCATCACCTTTGCCAAGTTGCCGCTCTCTCCGGCTCCCGGAGACGAAAAAGCTGCTTCTTCGCGCAAAGACGATTCTGCCGCTCACAGTGCTCTGCAGTGTGTGTCTTCTGCCGAAAGAGATCCGGGAGCTGTGCTTAGCTCTGCAGAGCACCGTACCTTCGTCTTTAGGCTCTCTTCTCGTCTACATCTTAGCAAAAAGCTTTTCCACTCTGTCTGGCAAGGAGAAACTGTGCCAGCACAGAAAACATCTCCCATCGTGTTCTAGAGGCTGCACGGAGGTCTGCCGAGTGTTTTGCAAGAAGAGAAAGAAAGTTGTCCAAAACAGCTTGCAATCGAATGTTCATGTGAATAGAAAAGGCAGGAGAGTGGTCAGGTACTGTTTTCTCTCAGTTGGCAAGCTGCGCACACAATCGCAGTGTTGTACAGCTTGTTTCATCACCTTTGCGAAGCTGCCGCTCTCTCCGGCTCCCGGAGACGAAGAAGCTGCTTCTTCGCGCAAAGACGATTCTGCCGCTCACAGTGCTCTGCAGTGTGTGTCTTCTGCCGAAAGAGATCCGGGAGCTGTGCTTAGCTCTGCAGAGCACCGTACCTTCGTCTTTAGCCTCTCTTCTCGTCTACATCTTAGCAAAAAGCTTTTCCACTCTGTCTGGCAAGGAGAAACTGTGCCAGCACAGAAAACATCTCCCATCGTGTTCTAGAGGCTGCACGGAGGTCTGCCGAGTGTTTTGCAAGAAGAGAAAGAAAGTTGTCCAAAACAGCTTGCAATCGAATGTTCATGTGAATAGAAAAGGCAGGAGAGTGGTCAGGTACTGTTTTCTCTCAGTTGGCAAGCTGCGCACACAATCGCAGTGTTGTACAGCTTGTTTCATCACCTTTGCCAAGTTGCCGCTCTCTCCGGCTCCCGGAGACGAAGAAGCTGCTTCTTCGCGCAAAGACGATTCTGCCGCTCACAGTGCTCTGCAGTGTGTGTCTTCTGCCGAAAGAGATCCGGGAGCTGTGCTTAGCTCTGCAGAGCACCGTACCTTCGTCTTTAGCCTCTCTTCTCGTCTACATCTTAGCAAAAAGCTTTTCCACTCTGTCTGGCAAGGAGAAACTGTGCCAGAACAGAAAACATCTCCCATCGTGTTCTAGAGGCTGCACGGAGGTCTGCCGAGTGTTTTGCAAGAAGAGAAAGAAAGTTGTCCAAAACAGCTTGCAATCGAATGTTCATGTGAATAGAAAAGGCAGGAGAGTGGTCAGGTACTGTTTTCTCTCAGTTGGCAAGCTGCGCACACAATCGCAGTGTTGTACAGCTTGTTTCATCACCTTTGCCAAGTTGCCGCTCTCTCCGGCTCCCGGAGACGAAGAAGCTGCTTCTTCGCGCAAAGACGATTCTGCCGCTCACAGTGCTCTGCAGTGTGTGTCTTCTGCCGAAAGAGATCCGGGAGCTGTGCTTAGCTCTGCAGAGCACCGTACCTTCGTCTTTAGGCTCTCTTCTCGTCTACATCTTAGCAAAAAGCTTTTCCACTCTGTCTGGCAAGGAGAAACTGTGCCAGCACAGAAAACATCTCCCATCGTGTTCTAGAGGCTGCACGGAGGTCTGCCGAGTGTTTTGCAAGAAGAGAAAGAAAGTTGTCCAAAACAGCTTGCAATCGAATGTTCATGTGAATAGAAAAGGCAGGAGAGTGGTCAGGTACTGTTTTCTCTCAGTTGGCAAGCTGCGCACACAATCGCAGTGTTGTACAGCTTGTTTCATCACCTTTGCCAAGTTGCCGCTCTCTCCGGCTCCCGGAGACGAAAAAGCTGCTTCTTCGCGCAAAGACGATTCTGCCGCTCACAGTGCTCTGCAGTGTGTGTCTTCTGCCGAAAGAGATCCGGGAGCTGTGCTTAGCTCTGCAGAGCACCGTACCTTCGTCTTTAGCCTCTCTTCTCGTCTACATCTTAGCAAAAAGCTTTTCCACTCTGTCTGGCAAGGAGAAACTGTGCCAGCACAGAAAACATCTCCCATCGTGTTCTAGAGGCTGCACGGAGGTCTGCCGAGTGTTTTGCAAGAAGAGAAAGAAAGTTGTCCAAAACAGCTTGCAATCGAATGTTCATGTGAATAGAAAAGGCAGGAGAGTGGTCAGGTACTGTTTTCTCTCAGTTGGCAAGCTGCGCACACAATCGCAGTGTTGTACAGCTTGTTTCATCACCTTTGCCAAGTTGCCGCTCTCTCCGGCTCCCGGAGACGAAGAAGCTGCTTCTTCGCGCAAAGACGATTCTGCCGCTCACAGTGCTCTGCAGTGTGTGTCTTCTGCCGAAAGAGATCCGGGAGCTGTGCTTAGCTCTGCAGAGCACCGTACCTTCGTCTTTAGCCTCTCTTCTCGTCTACATCTTAGCAAAAAGCTTTTCCACTCTGTCTGGCAAGGAGAAACTGTGCCAGCACAGAAAACATCTCCCATTGTGTTCTAGAGGCTGCACGGAGGTCTGCCGAGTGTTTTGCAAGAAGAGAAAGAAAGTTGTCCAAAACAGCTTGCAATCGAATGTTCATGTGAATAGAAAAGGCAGGAGAGTGGTCAGGTACTGTTTTCTCTCAGTTGGCAAGCTGCGCACACAATCGCAGTGTTGTACAGCTTGTTTCATCACCTTTGCGAAGCTGCCGCTCTCTCCGGCTCCCGGAGACGAAGAAGCTGCTTCTTCGCGCAAAGACGATTCTGCCGCTCACAGTGCTCTGCAGTGTGTGTCTTCTGCCGAAAGAGATCCGGGAGCTGTGCTTAGCTCTGCAGAGCACCGTACCTTCGTCTTTAGCCTCTCTTCTCGTCTACATCTTAGCAAAAAGCTTTTCCACTCTGTCTGGCAAGGAGAAACTGTGCCAGCACAGAAAACATCTCCCATCGTGTTCTAGAGGCTGCACGGAGGTCTGCCGAGTGTTTTGCAAGAAGAGAAAGAAAGTTGTCCAAAACAGCTTGCAATCGAATGTTCATGTGAATAGAAAAGGCAGGAGAGTGGTCAGGTACTGTTTTCTCTCAGTTGGCAAGCTGCGCACACAATCGCAGTGTTGTACAGCTTGTTTCATCACCTTTGCCAAGTTGCCGCTCTCTCCGGCTCCCGGAGACGAAGAAGCTGCTTCTTCGCGCAAAGACGATTCTGCCGCTCACAGTGCTCTGCAGTGTGTGTCTTCTGCCGAAAGAGATCCGGGAGCTGTGCTTAGCTGTGCAGAGCACCGTACCTTCGTCTTTAGCCTCTCTTCTCGTCTACATCTTAGCAAAAAGCTTTTCCACTCTGTCTGGCAAGGAGAAACTGTGCCAGAACAGAAAACATCTCCCATCGTGTTCTAGAGGCTGCACGGAGGTCTGCCGAGTGTTTTGCAAGAAGAGAAAGAAAGTTGTCCAAAACAGCTTGCAATCGAATGTTCATGTGAATAGAAAAGGCAGGAGAGTGGTCAGGTACTGTTTTCTCTCAGTTGGCAAGCTGCGCACACAATCGCAGTGTTGTACAGCTTGTTTCATCACCTTTGCCAAGTTGCCGCTCTCTCCGGCTCCCGGAGACGAAGAAGCTGCTTCTTCGCGCAAAGACGATTCTGCCGCTCACAGTGCTCTGCAGTGTGTGTCTTCTGCCGAAAGAGATCCGGGAGCTGTGCTTAGCTCTGCAGAGCACCGTACCTTCGTCTTTAGCCTCTCTTCTCGTCTACATCTTAGCAAAAAGCTTTTCCACTCTGTCTGGCAAGGAGAAACTGTGCCAGCACAGAAAACATCTCCCATCGTGTTCTAGAGGCTGCACGGAGGTCTGCCGAGTGTTTTGCAAGAAGAGAAAGAAAGTTGTCCAAAACAGCTTGCAATCGAATGTTCATGTGAATAGAAAAGGCAGGAGAGTGGTCAGGTACTGTTTTCTCTCAGTTGGCAAGCTGCGCACACAATCGCAGTGTTGTACAGCTTGTTTCATCACCTTTGCCAAGTTGCCGCTCTCTCCGGCTCCCGGAGACGAAGAAGCTGCTTCTTCGCGCAAAGACGATTCTGCCGCTCACAGTGCTCTGCAGTGTGTGTCTTCTGCCGAAAGAGATCCGGGAGCTGTGCTTAGCTCTGCAGAGCACCGTACCTTCGTCTTTAGCCTCTCTTCTCGTCTACATCTTAGCAAAAAGCTTTTCCACTCTGTCTGGCAAGGAGAAACTGTGCCAGCACAGAAAACATCTCCCATCGTGTTCTAGAGGCTGCACGGAGGTCTGCCGAGTGTTTTGCAAGAAGAGAAAGAAAGTTGTCCAAAACAGCTTGCAATCGAATGTTCATGTGAATAGAAAAGGCAGGAGAGTGGTCAGGTACTGTTTTCTCTCAGTTGGCAAGCTGCGCACACAATCGCAGTGTTGTACAGCTTGTTTCATCACCTTTGCCAAGTTGCCGCTCTCTCCGGCTCCCGGAGACGAAGAAGCTGCTTCTTCGCGCAAAGACGATTCTGCCGCTCACAGTGCTCTGCAGTGTGTGTCTTCTGCCGAAAGAGATCCGGGAGCTGTGCTTAGCTCTGCAGAGCACCGTACCTTCGTCTTTAGCCTCTCTTCTCGTCTACATCTTAGCAAAAAGCTTTTCCACTCTGTCTGGCAAGGAGAAATTGTGCCAGCACAGAAAACATCTCCCATCGTGTTCTAGAGGCTGCACGGAGGTCTGCCGAGTGTTTTGCAAGAAGAGAAAGAAAGTTGTCCAAAACAGCTTGCAATCGAATGTTCATGTGAATAGAAAAGGCAGGAGAGTGGTCAGGTACTGTTTTCTCTCAGTTGGCAAGCTGCGCACACAATCGCAGTGTTGTACAGCTTGTTTCATCACCTTTGCCAAGTTGCCGCTCTCTCCGGCTCCCGGAGACGAAGAAGCTGCTTCTTCGCGCAAAGACGATTCTGCCGCTCACAGTGCTCTGCAGTGTGTGTCTTCTGCCGAAAGAGATCCGGGAGCTGTGCTTAGCTCTGCAGAGCACCGTACCTTCGTCTTTAGCCTCTCTTCTCGTCTACATCTTAGCAAAAAGCTTTTCCACTCTGTCTGGCAAGGAGAAACTGTGCCAGCACAGAAAACATCTCCCATCGTGTTCTAGAGGCTGCACGGAGGTCTGCCGAGTGATTTGCAAGAAGAGAAAGAAAGTTGTCCAAAACAGCTTGCAATCGAATGTTCATGTGAATAGAAAAGGCAGGAGAGTGGTCAGGTACTGTTTTCTCTCAGTTGGCAAGCTGCGCACACAATCGCAGTGTTGTACAGCTTGTTTCATCACCTTTGCCAAGTTGCCGCTCTCTCCGGCTCCCGGAGACGAAGAAGCTGCTTCTTCGCGCAAAGACGATTCTGCCGCTCACAGTGCTCTGCAGTGTGTGTCTTCTGCCGAAAGAGATCCGGGAGCTGTGCTTAGCTCTGCAGAGCACCGTACCTTCGTCTTTAGCCTCTCTTCTCGTCTACATCTTAGCAAAAAGCTTTTCCACTCTGTCTGGCAAGGAGAAACTGTGCCAGCACAGAAAACATCTCCCATCGTGTTCTAGAGGCTGCACGGAGGTCTGCCGAGTGTTTTGCAAGAAGAGAAAGAAAGTTGTCCAAAACAGCTCGCAATCGAATGTTCATGTGAATAGAAAAGGCAGGAGAGTGGTCAGGTACTGTTTTCTCTCAGTTGGCAAGCTGCGCACACAATCGCAGTGTTGTACAGCTTGTTTCATCACCTTTGCCAAGTTGCCGCTCTCTCCGGCTCCCGGAGACGAAGAAGCTGCTTCTTCGCGCAAAGACGATTCTGCCGCTCACAGTGCTCTGCAGTGTGTGTCTTCTGCCGAAAGAGATCCGGGAGCTGTGCTTAGCTCTGCAGAGCACCGTACCTTCGTCTTTAGCCTCTCTTCTCGTCTACATCTTAGCAAAAAGCTTTTCCACTCTGTCTGGCAAGGAGAAACTGTGCCAGCACAGAAAACATCTCCCATCGTGTTCTAGAGGCTGCACGGAGGTCTGCCGAGTGTTTTGCAAGAAGAGAAAGAAAGTTGTCCAAAACAGCTTGCAATCGAATGTTCATGTGAATAGAAAAGGCAGGAGAGTGGTCAGGTACTGTTTTCTCTCAGTTGGCAAGCTGCGCACACAATCGCAGTGTTGTACAGCTTGTTTCATCACCTTTGCCAAGTTGCCGCTCTCTCCGGCTCCCGGAGACGAAGAAGCTGCTTCTTCGCGCAAAGACGATTCTGCCGCTCACAGTGCTCTGCAGTGTGTGTCTTCTGCCGAAAGAGATCCGGGAGCTGTGCTTAGCTCTGCAGAGCACCGTACCTTCGTCTTTAGCCTCTCTTCTCGTCTACATCTTAGCAAAAAGCTTTTCCACTCTGTCTGGCAAGGAGAAACTGTGCCAGCACAGAAAACATCTCCCATCGTGTTCTAGAGGCTGCACGGAGGTCTGCCGAGTGTTTTGCAAGAAGAGAAAGAAAGTTGTCCAAAACAGCTTGCAATCGAATGTTCATGTGAATAGAAAAGGCAGGAGAGTGGTCAGGTACTGTTTTCTCTCAGTTGGCAAGCTGCGCACACAATCGCAGTGTTGTACAGCTTGTTTCATCACCTTTGCCAAGTTGCCGCTCTCTCCGGCTCCCGGAGACGAAGAAGCTGCTTCTTCGCGCAAAGACGATTCTGCCGCTCACAGTGCTCTGCAGTGTGTGTCTTCTGCCGAAAGAGATCCGGGAGCTGTGCTTAGCTCTGCAGAGCACCGTACCTTCGTCTTTAGCCTCTCTTCTCGTCTACATCTTAGCAAAAAGCTTTTCCACTCTGTCTGGCAAGGAGAAACTGTGCCAGCACAGAAAACATCTCCCATCGTGTTCTAGAGGCTGCACGGAGGTCTGCCGAGTGTTTTGCAAGAAGAGAAAGAAAGTTGTCCAAAACAGCTTGCAATCGAATGTTCATGTGAATAGAAAAGGCAGGAGAGTGGTCAGGTACTGTTTTCTCTCACTTGGCAAGCTGCGCACACAATCGCAGTGTTGTACAGCTTGTTTCATCACCTTTGCCAAGTTGCCGCTCTCTCCGGCTCCCGGAGACGAAGAAGCTGCTTCTTCGCGCAAAGACGATTCTGCCGCTCACAGTGCTCTGCAGTGTGTGTCTTCTGCCGAAAGAGATCCGGGAGCTGTGCTTAGCTCTGCAGAGCACCGTACCTTCGTCTTTAGCCTCTCTTCTCGTCTACATCTTAGCAAAAAGCTTTTCCACTCTGTCTGGCAAGGAGAAACTGTGCCAGCACAGAAAACATCTCCCATCGTGTTCTAGAGGCTGCACGGAGGTCTGCCGAGTGTTTTGCAAGAAGAGAAAGAAAGTTGTCCAAAACAGCTTGCAATCGAATGTTCATGTGAATAGAAAAGGCAGGAGAGTGGTCAGGTACTGTTTTCTCTCAGTTGGCAAGCTGCGCACACAATCGCAGTGTTGTACAGCTTGTTTCATCACCTTTGCCAAGTTGCCGCTCTCTCCGGCTCCCGGAGACGAAGAAGCTGCTTCTTCGCGCAAAGACGATTCTGCCGCTCACAGTGCTCTGCAGTGTGTGTCTTCTGCCGAAAGAGATCCGGGAGCTGTGCTTAGCTCTGCAGAGCACCGTACCTTCGTCTTTAGGCTCTCTTCTCGTCTACATCTTAGCAAAAAGCTTTTCCACTCTGTCTGGCAAGGAGAAACTGTGCCAGCACAGAAAACATCTCCCATCGTGTTCTAGAGGCTGCACGGAGGTCTGCCGAGTGTTTTGCAAGAAGAGAAAGAAAGTTGTCCAAAACAGCTTGCAATCGAATGTTCATGTGAATAGAAAAGGCAGGAGAGTGGTCAGGTACTGTTTTCTCTCAGTTGGCAAGCTGCGCACACAATCGCAGTGTTGTACAGCTTGTTTCATCACCTTTGCCAAGTTGCCGCTCTCTCCGGCTCCCGGAGACGAAGAAGCTGCTTCTTCGCGCAAAGACGATTCTGCCGCTCACAGTGCTCTGCAGTGTGTGTCTTCTGCCGAAAGAGATCCGGGAGCTGTGCTTAGCTCTGCAGAGCACCGTACCTTCGTCTTTAGGCTCTCTTCTCGTCTACATCTTAGCAAAAAGCTTTTCCACTCTGTCTGGCAAGGAGAAACTGTGCCAGCACAGAAAACATCTCCCATCGTGTTCTAGAGGCTGCACGGAGGTCTGCCGAGTGATTTGCAAGAAGAGAAAGAAAGTTGTCCAAAACAGCTTGCAATCGAATGTTCATGTGAATAGAAAAGGCAGGAGAGTGGTCAGGTACTGTTTTCTCTCAGTTGGCAAGCTGCGCACACAATCGCAGTGTTGTACAGCTTGTTTCATCACCTTTGCCAAGTTGCCGCTCTCTCCGGCTCCCGGAGACGAAGAAGCTGCTTCTTCGCGCAAAGACGATTCTGCAGCTCACAGTGCTCTGCGGTGTGCACCTTCTGCCGAAAGAGGTCCGGGAGCTGTGCTTAGCTCTGCAGAGCACCGTACCTTCGTCTTTAGCCTCTCTTCTCGTCTACATCTTAGCAAAAAGCTTTTCCACTCTGTCTGGCAAGGAGAAACTGTGCCAGCACAGAAAACATCTCCCATCGTGTTCTAGAGGCTGCACGGAGGTCTGCCGAGTGTTTTGCAAGAAGAGAAAGAAAGTTGTCCAAAACAGCTTGCAATCGAATGTTCATGTGAATAGAAAAGGCAGGAGAGTGGTCAGGTACTGTTTTCTCTCAGTTGGCAAGCTGCGCACACAATCGCAGTGTTGTACAGCTTGTTTCATCACCTTTGCCAAGTTGCCGCTCTCTCCGGCTCCCGGAGACGAAGAAGCTGCTTCTTCGCGCAAAGACGATTCTGCCGCTCACAGTGCTCTGCAGTGTGTGTCTTCTGCCGAAAGAGATCCGGGAGCTGTGCTTAGCTCTGCAGAGCACCGTACCTTCGTCTTTAGCCTCTCTTCTCGTCTACATCTTAGCAAAAAGCTTTTCCACTCTGTCTGGCAAGGAGAAACTGTGCCAGCACAGAAAACATCTCCCATCGTGTTCTAGAGGCTGCACGGAGGTCTGCCGAGTGTTTTGCAAGAAGAGAAAGAAAGTTGTCCAAAACAGCTTGCAATCGAATGTTCATGTGAATAGAAAAGGCAGGAGAGTGGTCAGGTACTGTTTTCTCTCACTTGGCAAGCTGCGCACACAATCGCAGTGTTGTACAGCTTGTTTCATCACCTTTGCCAAGTTGCCGCTCTCTCTGGCTCCCGGAGACGAAGAAGCTGCTTCTTCGGGCAAAGACGATTCTGCCGCTCACAGTGCTCTGCAGTGTGCGTCTTCTGCCGAAAGAGATCCGGGAGCTGTGCTTAGCTCTGCAGAGCACCGTACCTTCGTCTTTAGCCTCTCTTCTCGTCTACATCTTAGCAAAAAGCTTTTCCACTCTGTCTGGCAAGGAGAAACTGTGCCAGCACAGAAAACATCTCCCATCGTGTTCTAGAGGCTGCACGGAGGTCTGCCGAGTGTTTTGCAAGAAGAGAAAGAAAGTTGTCCAAAACAGCTTGCAATCGAATGTTCATGTGAATAGAAAAGGCAGGAGAGTGGTCAGGTACTGTTTTCTCTCAGTTGGCAAGCTGCGCACACAATCGCAGTGTTGTACAGCTTGTTTCATCACCTTTGCCAAGTTGCCGCTCTCTCCGGCTCCCGGAGACGAAGAAGCTGCTTCTTCGCGCAAAGACGATTCTGCAGCTCACAGTGCTCTGCGGTGTGCACCTTCTGCCGAAAGAGGTCCGGGAGCGGTGCTTAGCACTGCAGAGCACCGAACCTTCGTCTTTAGCCTCTCTTCTCGTCTACATCTTAGCAAAAAGCTTTTCCACTCTGTCTGGCAAGGAGAAACTGTGCCAGCACAGAAAACATCTCCCATCGTGTTCTAGAGGCTGCACGGAGGTCTGCCGAGTGTTTTGCAAGAAGAGAAAGAAAGTTGTCCAAAACAGCTTGCAATCGAATGTTCATGTGAATAGAGAAGGCAGGAGAGTGATCAGGTACTGTTTTCTCTCAGTTGGCAAGCTGCGCACACAATCGCAGTGTTGTACAGCTTGTTTCATCACCTTTGCCAAGTTGCCGCTCTCTCCGGCTCCCGGAGACGAAGAAGCTGCTTCTTCGCGCAAAGACGATTCTGCCGCTCACAGTGCTCTGCAGTGTGTGTCTTCTGCCGAAAGAGATCCGGGAGCTGTGCTTAGCTCTGCAGAGCACCGTACCTTCGTCTTTAGCCTCTCTTCTCGTCTACATCTTAGCAAAAAGCTTTTCCACTCTGTCTGGCAAGGAGAAACTGTGCCAGCACAGAAAACATCTCCCATCGTGTTCTAGAGGCTGCACGGAGGTCTGCCGAGTGTTTTGCAAGAAGAGAAAGAAAGTTGTCCAAAACAGCTTGCAATCGAATGTTCATGTGAATAGAAAAGGCAGGAGAGTGGTCAGGTACTGTTTTCTCTCAGTTGGCAAGCTGCGCACACAATCGCAGTGTTGTACAGCTTGTTTCATCACCTTTGCCAAGTTGCCGCTCTCTCCGGCTCCCGGAGACGAAGAAGCTGCTTCTTCGCGCAAAGACGATTCTGCAGCTCACAGTGCTCTGCGGTGTGCACCTTCTGCCGAAAGAGGTCCGGGAGCGGTGCTTAGCACTACAGAGCACCGAACCTTCGTCTTTAGGCTCTCTTCTCGTCTACATCTTAGCAAAAAGCTTTTCCACTCTGTCTGGCAAGGAGAAACTGTGCCAGCACAGAAAACATCTCCCATCGTGTTCTAGAGGCTGCACGGACGTCTGCCGAGTGTTTTGCAAGAAGAGAAAGAAAGTTGCCCAAAACAGCTTGCAATCGAATGTTCATGTGAATAGAAAAGGCAGGAGAGTGGTCAGGTACTGTTTTCTCTCAGTTGGCAAGCTGCGCACACAATCGCAGTGTTGTACAGCTTGTTTCATCACCTTTGCGAAGCTGCCGCTCTCTCCGGCTCCCGGAGACGAAGAAGCTGCTTCTTCGCGCAAAGACGATTCTGCCGCTCACAGTGCTCTGCAGTGTGTGTCTTCTGCCGAAAGAGATCCGGGAGCTGTGCTTAGCTCTGCAGAGCACCGTACCTTCGTCTTTAGCCTCTCTTCTCGTCTACATCTTAGCAAAAAGCTTTTCCACTCTGTCTGGCAAGGAGAAACTGTGCCAGCACAGAAAACATCTCCCATCGTGTTCTAGAGGCTGCACGGAGGTCTGCCGACTGTTTTGCAAGAAGAGAAAGAAAGTTGTCCAAAACAGCTTGCAATCGAATGTTCATGTGAATAGAAAAGGCAGGAGAGTGGTCAGGTACTGTTTTCTCTCAGTTGGCAAGCTGCGCACACAATCGCAGTGTTGTACAGCTTGTTTCATCACCTTTGCCAAGTTGCCGCTCTCTCCGGCTCCCGGAGACGAAGAAGCTGCTTCTTCGCGCAAAGACGATTCTGCCGCTCACAGTGCTCTGCAGTGTGTGTCTTCTGCCGAAAGAGATCCGGGAGCTGTGCTTAGCTCTGCAGAGCACCGTACCTTCGTCTTTAGGCTCTCTTCTCGTCTACATCTTAGCAAAAAGCTTTTCCACTCTGTCTGGCAAGGAGAAACTGTGCCAGCACAGAAAACATCTCCCATCGTGTTCTAGAGGCTGCACGGAGGTCTGCCGAGTGTTTTGCAAGAAGAGAAAGAAAGTTGTCCAAAACAGCTTGCAATCGAATGTTCATGTGAATAGAAAAGGCAGGAGAGTGGTCAGGTACTGTTTTCTCTCAGTTGGCAAGCTGCGCACACAATCGCAGTGTTGTACAGCTTGTTTCATCACCTTTGCGAAGTTGCCGCTCTCTCCGGCTCCCGGAGACGAAGAAGCTGCTTCTTCGCGCAAAGACGATTCTGCCGCTCACAGTGCTCTGCAGTGTGTGTCTTCTGCCGAAAGAGATCCGGGAGCTGTGCTTAGCTCTGCAGAGCACCGTACCTTCGTCTTTAGCCTCTCTTCTCGTCTACATCTTAGCAAAAAGCTTTTCCACTCTGTCTGGCAAGGAGAAACTGTGCCAGCACAGAAAACATCTCCCATCGTGTTCTAGAGGCTGCACGGAGGTCTGCCGAGTGTTTTGCAAGAAGAGAAAGAAAGTTGTCCAAAACAGCTTGCAATCGAATGTTCATGTGAATAGAAAAGGCAGGAGAGTGGTCAGGTACTGTTTTCTCTCAGTTGGCAAGCTGCGCACACAATCGCAGTGTTGTACAGCTTGTTTCATCACCTTTGCCAAGTTGCCGCTCTCTCCGGCTCCCGGAGACGAAGAAGCTGCTTCTTCGCGCAAAGACGATTCTGCAGCTCACAGTGCTCTGCGGTGTGCACCTTCTGCCGAAAGAGGTCCGGGAGCGGTGCTTAGCACTGCAGAGCACCGAACCTTCGTCTTTAGCCTCTCTTCTCGTCTACATCTTAGCAAAAAGCTTTTCCACTCTGTCTGGCAAGGAGAAACTGTGCCAGCACAGAAAACATCTCCCATCGTGTTCTAGAGGCTGCACGGAGGTCTGCCGAGTGTTTTGCAAGAAGAGAAAGAAAGTTGTCCAAAACAGCTTGCAATCGAATGTTCATGTGAATAGAAAAGGCAGGAGAGTGGTCAGGTACTGTTTTCTCTCAGTTGGCAAGCTGCGCACACAATCGCAGTGTTGTACAGCTTGTTTCATCACCTTTGCCAAGTTGCCGCTCTCTCCGGCTCCTTGGGACGAAGAAGCTGCTTCTTCGCGCAAAGACGATTCTGCCGCTCACAGTGCTCTGCAGTGTGTGTCTTCTGCCGAAAGAGATCCGGGAGCTGTGCTTAGCTCTGCAGAGCACCGTACCTTCGTCTTTAGCCTCTCTTCTCGTCTACATCTTAGCAAAAAGCTTTTCCACTCTGTCTGGCAAGGAGAAACTGTGCCAGCACAGAAAACATCTCCCATCGTGTTCTAGAGGCTGCACGGAGGTCTGCCGAGTGTTTTGCAAGAAGAGAAAGAAAGTTGTCCAAAACAGCTTGCAATCGAATGTTCATGTGAATAGAAAAGGCAGGAGAGTGGTCAGGTACTGTTTTCTCTCAGTTGGCAAGCTGCGCACACAATCGCAGTGTTGTACAGCTTGTTTCATCACCTTTGCCAAGTTGCCGCTCTCTCCGGCTCCCGGAGACGAAGAAGCTGCTTCTTCGCGCAAAGACGATTCTGCCGCTCACAGTGCTCTGCAGTGTGTGTCTTCTGCCGAAAGAGATCCGGGAGCTGTGCTTAGCTCTGCAGAGCACCGTACCTTCGTCTTTAGGCTCTCTTCTCGTCTACATCTTAGCAAAAAGCTTTTCCACTCTGTCTGGCAAGGAGAAACTGTGCCAGCACAGAAAACATCTCCCATCGTGTTCTAGAGGCTGCACGGAGGTCTGCCGAGTGTTTTGCAAGAAGAGAAAGAAAGTTGTCCAAAACAGCTTGCAATCGAATGTTCATGTGAATAGAAAAGGCAGGAGAGTGGTCAGGTACTGTTTTCTCTCAGTTGGCAAGCTGCGCACACAATCGCAGTGTTGTACAGCTTGTTTCATCACCTTTGCCAAGTTGCCGCTCTCTCCGGCTCCCGGAGACGAAGAAGCTGCTTCTTCGCGCAAAGACGATTCTGCCGCTCACAGTGCTCTGCAGTGTGTGTCTTCTGCCGAAAGAGATCCGGGAGCTGTGCTTAGCTCTGCAGAGCACCGTACCTTCGTCTTTAGGCTCTCTTCTCGTCTACATCTTAGCAAAAAGCTTTTCCACTCTGTCTGGCAAGGAGAAACTGTGCCAGCACAGAAAACATCTCCCATCGTGTTCTAGAGGCTGCACGGAGGTCTGCCGAGTGTTTTGCAAGAAGAGAAAGAAAGTTGTCCAAAACAGCTTGCAATCGAATGTTCATGTGAATAGAAAAGGCAGGAGAGTGGTCAGGTACTGTTTTCTCTCAGTTGGCAAGCTGCGCACACAATCGCAGTGTTGTAGAGCTTGTTTCATCACCTTTGCCAAGTTGCCGCTCTCTCCGGCTCCCGGAGACGAAGAAGCTGCTTCTTCGCGCAAAGACGATTCTGCCGCTCACAGTGCTCTGCAGTGTGTGTCTTCTGCCGAAAGAGATCCGGGAGCTGTGCTTAGCTCTGCAGAGCACCGTACCTTCGTCTTTAGACTCTCTTCTCGTCTACATCTTAGCACAAAGCTTTTCCACTCTGTCTGGCAAGGAGAAACTGTGCCAGCACAGAAAACATCTCCCATCGTGTTCTAGAGGCTGCACGGAGGTCTGCCGAGTGTTTTGCAAGAAGAGAAAGAAAGTTGTCCAAAACAGCTTGCAATCGAATGTTCATGTGAATAGAAAAGGCAGGAGAGTGGTCAGGTACTGTTTTCTCTCACTTGGCAAGCTGCGCACACAATCGCAGTGTTGTACAGCTTGTTTCATCACCTTTGCCAAGCTGCCGCTCTCTCCGGCTCCCGGAGACGAAGAAGCTGCTTCTTCGCGCAAAGACGATTCTGCCGCTCACAGTGCTCTGCAGTGTGTGTCTTCTGCCGAAAGAGATCCGGGAGCTGTGCTTAGCTCTGCAGAGCACCGTACCTTCGTCTTTAGCCTCTCTTCTCGTCTACATCTTAGCAAACAGCTTTTCCACTCTGTCTGGCAAGGAGAAACTGTGCCAGCACAGAAAACATCTCCCATCGTGTTCTAGAGGCTGCACGGAGGTCTGCCGAGTGTTTTGCAAGAAGAGAAAGAAAGTTGTCCAAAACAGCTTGCAATCGAATGTTCATGTGAATAGAAAAGGCAGGAGAGTGGTCAGGTACTGTTTTCTCTCAGTTGGCAAGCTGCGCACACAATCGCAGTGTTGTACAGCTTGTTTCATCACCTTTGCCAAGTTGCCGCTCTCTCCGGCTCCCGGAGACGAAGAAGCTGCTTCTTCGCGCAAAGACGATTCTGCCGCTCACAGTGCTCTGCAGTGTGTGTCTTCTGCCGAAAGAGATCCGGGAGCTGTGCTTAGCTCTGCAGAGCACCGTACCTTCGTCTTTAGCCTCTCTTCTCGTCTACATCTTAGCAAAAAGCTTTTCCACTCTGTCTGGCAAGGAGAAACTGTGCCAGCACAGAAAACATCTCCCATCGTGTTCTAGAGGCTGCACGGAGGTCTGCCGAGTGTTTTGCAAGAAGAGAAAGAAAGTTGTCCAAAACAGCTTGCAATCGAATGTTCATGTGAATAGAAAAGGCAGGAGAGTGGTCAGGTACTGTTTTCTCTCAGTTGGCAAGCTGCGCACACAATCGCAGTGTTGTACAGCTTGTTTCATCACCTTTGCCAAGTTGCCGCTCTCTCCGGCTCCCGGAGACGAAGAAGCTGCTTCTTCGCGCAAAGACGATTCTGCCGCTCACAGTGCTCTGCAGTGTGTGTCTTCTGCCGAAAGAGATCCGGGAGCTGTGCTTAGCTCTGCAGAGCACCGTACCTTCGTCTTTAGCCTCTCTTCTCGTCTACATCTTAGCAAAAAGCTTTTCCACTCTGTCTGGCAAGGAGAAACTGTGCCAGCACAGAAAACATCTCCCATCGTGTTCTAGAGGCTGCACGGAGGTCTGCCGAGTGTTTTGCAAGAAGAGAAAGAAAGTTGTCCAAAACAGCTTGCAATCGAATGTTCATGTGAATAGAAAAGGCAGGAGAGTGGTCAGGTACTGTTTTCTCTCAGTTGGCAAGCTGCGCACACAATCGCAGTGTTGTACAGCTTGTTTCATCACCTTTGCCAAGTTGCCGCTCTCTCCGGCTCCCGGAGACGAAGAAGCTGCTTCTTCGCGCAAAGACGATTCTGCAGCTCACAGTGCTCTGCGGTGTGCACCTTCTGCCGAAAGAGGTCCGGGAGCGGTGCTTAGCACTGCAGAGCACCGAACCTTCGTCTTTAGGCTCTCTTCTCGTCTACATCTTAGCAAAAAGCTTTTCCACTCTGTCTGGCAAGGAGAAACTGTGCCAGCACAGAAAACATCTCCCATCGTGTTCTAGAGGCTGCACGGAGGTCTGCCGAGTGTTTTGCAAGAAGAGAAAGAAAGTTGTCCAAAACAGCTTGCAATCGAATGTTCATGTGAATAGAAAAGGCAGGAGAGTGGTCAGGTACTGTTTTCTCTCAGTTGGCAAGCTGCGCACACAATCGCAGTGTTGTACAGCTTGTTTCATCACCTTTGCCAAGTTGCCGCTCTCTCCGGCTCCCGGAGACGAAGAAGCTGCTTCTTCGCGCAAAGACGATTCTGCAGCTCACAGTGCTCTGCGGTGTGCACCTTCTGCCGAAAGAGGTCCGGGAGCGGTGCTTAGCACTGCAGAGCACCGAACCTTCGTCTTTAGCCTCTCTTCTCGTCTACATCTTAGCAAAAAGCTTTTCCACTCTGTCTGGCAAGGAGAAACTGTGCCAGCACAGAAAACATCTCCCATCGTGTTCTAGAGGCTGCACGGAGGTCTGCCGAGTGTTTTGCAAGAAGAGAAAGAAAGTTGCCCAAAACAGCTTGCAATCGAATGTTCATGTGAATAGAAAAGGCAGGAGAGTGGTCAGGTACTGTTTTCTCTCAGTTGGCAAGCTGCGCACACAATCGCAGTGTTGTACAGCTTGTTTCATCACCTTTGCCAAGTTGCCGCTCTCTCCGGCTCCCGGAGACGAAGAAGCTGCTTCTTCGCGCAAAGACGATTCTGCAGCTCACAGTGCTCTGCGGTGTGCACCTTCTGCCGAAAGAGGTCCGGGAGCTGTGCTTAGCACTGCAGAGCACCGAACCTTCGTCTTTAGCCTCTCTTCTCGTCTACATCTTAGCAAACAGCTTTTCCACTCTGTCTGGCAAGGAGAAACTGTGCCAGCACAGAAAACATCTCCCATCGTGTTCTAGAGGCTGCACGGAGGTCTGCCGAGTGTTTTGCAAGAAGAGAAAGAAAGTTGTCCAAAACAGCTTGCAATCGAATGTTCATGTGAATAGAAAAGGCAGGAGAGTGGTCAGGTACTGTTTTCTCTCAGTTGGCAAGCTGCGCACACAATCGCAGTGTTGTACAGCTTGTTTCATCACCTTTGCCAAGTTGCCGCTCTCTCCGGCTCCCGGAGACGAAGAAGCTGCTTCTTCGCGCAAAGACGATTCTGCCACTCACAGTGCTCTGCAGTGTGTGTCTTCTGCCGAAAGAGATCCGGGAGCTGTGCTTAGCTCTGCAGAGCACCGTACCTTCGTCTTTAGCCTCTCTTCTCGTCTACATCTTAGCAAAAAGCTTTTCCACTCTGTCTGGCAAGGAGAAACTGTGCCAGCACAGAAAACATCTCCCATCGTGTTCTAGAGGCTGCACGGAGGTCTGCCGAGTGTTTTGCAAGAAGAGAAAGAAAGTTGTCCAAAACAGCTTGCAATCGAATGTTCATGTGAATAGAAAAGGCAGGAGAGTGGTCAGGTACTGTTTTCTCTCAGTTGGCAAGCTGCGCACACAATCGCAGTGTTGTACAGCTTGTTTCATCACCTTTGCCAAGTTGCCGCTCTCTCCGGCTCCCGGAGACGAAGAAGCTGCTTCTTCGCGCAAAGACGATTCTGCAGCTCACAGTGTTCTGCGGTGTGCACCTTCTGCCGAAAGAGGTCCGGGAGCTGTGCTTAGCACTGCAGAGCACCGTACCTTCGTCTTTAGGCTCTCTTCTCGTCTACATCTTAGCAAAAAGCTTTTCCACTCTGTCTGGCAAGGAGAAACTGTGCCAGCACAGAAAACATCTCCCATCGTGTTCTAGAGGCTGCACGGAGGTCTGCCGAGTGTTTTGCAAGAAGAGAAAGAAAGTTGCCCAAAACAGCTTGCAATCGAATGTTCATGTGAATAGAAAAGGCAGGAGAGTGGTCAGGTACTGTTTTCTCTCAGTTGGCAAGCTGCGCACACAATCGCAGTGTTGTACAGCTTGTTTCATCACCTTTGCCAAGTTGCCGCTCTCTCCGGCTCCCGGAGACGAAGAAGCTGCTTCTTCGCGCAAAGACGATTCTGCCGCTCACAGTGCTCTGCAGTGTGTGTCTTCTGCCTAAAGAGATCCGGGAGCTGTGCTTAGCTCTGCAGAGCACCGTACCTTCGTCTTTAGCCTCTCTTCTCGTCTACATCTTAGCAAAAAGCTTTTCCACTCTGTCTGGCAAGGAGAAACTGTGCCAGCACAAAAAACATCTCCCATCGTGTTCTAGAGGCTGCACGGAGGTCTGCCGAGTGTTTTGCAAGAAGAGAAAGAAAGTTGTCCAAAACAGCTTGCAATCGAATGTTCATGTGAATAGAAAAGGCAGGAGAGTGGTCAGGTACTGTTTTCTCTCAGTTGGCAAGCTGCGCACACAATCGCAGTGTTGTACAGCTTGTTTCATCACCTTTGCCAAGTTGCCGCTCTCTCCGGCTCCCGGAGACGAAGAAGCTGCTTCTTCGCGCAAAGACGATTCTGCCGCTCACAGTGCTCTGCAGTGTGTGTCTTCTGCCGAAAGAGATCCGGGAGCTGTGCTTAGCTCTGCAGAGCACCGTACCTTCGTCTTTAGGCTCTCTTCTCGTCTACATCTTAGCAAAAAGCTTTTCCACTCTGTCTGGCAAGGAGAAACTGTGCCAGCACAGAAAACATCTCCCATCGTGTTCTAGAGGCTGCACGGAGGTCTGCCGAGTGTTTTGCAAGAAGAGAAAGAAAGTTGTCCAAAACAGCTTGCAATCGAATGTTCATGTGAATAGAAAAGGCAGGAGAGTGGTCAGGTACTGTTTTCTCTCAGTTGGCAAGCTGCGCACACAATCGCAGTGTTGTACAGCTTGTTTCATCACCTTTGCCAAGTTGCCGCTCTCTCCGGCTCCCGGAGACGAAGAAGCTGCTTCTTCGCGCAAAGACGATTCTGCCGCTCACAGTGCTCTGCAGTGTGTGTCTTCTGCCGAAAGAGATCCGGGAGCTGTGCTTAGCTCTGCAGAGCACCGTACCTTCGTCTTTAGCCTCTCTTCTCGTCTACATCTTAGCAAAAAGCTTTTCCACTCTGTCTGGCAAGGAGAAACTGTGCCAGCACAGAAAACATCTCCCATCGTGTTCTAGAGGCTGCACGGAGGTCTGCCGAGTGATTTGCAAGAAGAGAAAGAAAGTTGTCCAAAACAGCTTGCAATCGAATGTTCATGTGAATAGAAAAGGCAGGAGAGTGGTCAGGTACTGTTTTCTCTCAGTTGGCAAGCTGCGCACACAATCGCAGTGTTGTACAGCTTGTTTCATCACCTTTGCCAAGTTGCCGCTCTCTCCGGCTCCCGGAGACGAAGAAGCTGCTTCTTCGCGCAAAGACGATTCTGCAGCTCACAGTGCTCTGCGGTGTGCACCTTCTGCCGAAAGAGGTCCGGGAGCTGTGCTTAGCTCTGCAGAGCACCGTACCTTCGTCTTTAGCCTCTCTTCTCGTCTACATCTTAGCAAAAAGCTTTTCCACTCTGTCTGGCAAGGAGAAACTGTGCCAGCACAGAAAACATCTCCCATCGTGTTCTAGAGGCTGCACGGAGGTCTGCCGAGTGTTTTGCAAGAAGAGAAAGAAAGTTGTCCAAAACAGCTTGCAATCGAATGTTCATGTGAATAGAAAAGGCAGGAGAGTGGTCAGGTACTGTTTTCTCTCAGTTGGCAAGCTGCGCACACAATCGCAGTGTTGTACAGCTTGTTTCATCACCTTTGCCAAGTTGCCGCTCTCTCCGGCTCCCGGAGACGAAGAAGCTGCTTCTTCGCGCAAAGACGATTCTGCCGCTCACAGTGCTCTGCAGTGTGTGTCTTCTGCCGAAAGAGATCCGGGAGCTGTGCTTAGCTCTGCAGAGCACCGTACCTTCGTCTTTAGCCTCTCTTCTCGTCTACATCTTAGCAAAAAGCTTTTCCACTCTGTCTGGCAAGGAGAAACTGTGCCAGCACAGAAAACATCTCCCATCGTGTTCTAGAGGCTGCACGGAGGTCTGCCGAGTGTTTTGCAAGAAGAGAAAGAAAGTTGTCCAAAACAGCTTGCAATCGAATGTTCATGTGAATAGAAAAGGCAGGAGAGTGGTCAGGTACTGTTTTCTCTCACTTGGCAAGCTGCGCACACAATCGCAGTGTTGTACAGCTTGTTTCATCACCTTTGCCAAGTTGCCGCTCTCTCCGGCTCCCGGAGACGAAGAAGCTGCTTCTTCGGGCAAAGACGATTCTGCCGCTCACAGTGCTCTGCAGTGTGCGTCTTCTGCCGAAAGAGATCCGGGAGCTGTGCTTAGCTCTGCAGAGCACCGTACCTTCGTCTTTAGCCTCTCTTCTCGTCTACATCTTAGCAAAAAGCTTTTCCACTCTGTCTGGCAAGGAGAAACTGTGCCAGCACAGAAAACATCTCCCATCGTGTTCTAGAGGCTGCACGGAGGTCTGCCGAGTGTTTTGCAAGAAGAGAAAGAAAGTTGTCCAAAACAGCTTGCAATCGAATGTTCATGTGAATAGAAAAGGCAGGAGAGTGGTCAGGTACTGTTTTCTCTCAGTTGGCAAGCTGCGCACACAATCGCAGTGTTGTACAGCTTGTTTCATCACCTTTGCCAAGTTGCCGCTCTCTCCGGCTCCCGGAGACGAAGAAGCTGCTTCTTCGCGCAAAGACGATTCTGCAGCTCACAGTGCTCTGCGGTGTGCACCTTCTGCCGAAAGAGGTCCGGGAGCGGTGCTTAGCACTGCAGAGCACCGAACCTTCGTCTTTAGCCTCTCTTCTCGTCTACATCTTAGCAAAAAGCTTTTCCACTCTGTCTGGCAAGGAGAAACTGTGCCAGCACAGAAAACATCTCCCATCGTGTTCTAGAGGCTGCACGGAGGTCTGCCGAGTGTTTTGCAAGAAGAGAAAGAAAGTTGTCCAAAACAGCTTGCAATCGAATGTTCATGTGAATAGAAAAGGCAGGAGAGTGATCAGGTACTGTTTTCTCTCAGTTGGCAAGCTGCGCACACAATCGCAGTGTTGTACAGCTTGTTTCATCACCTTTGCCAAGTTGCCGCTCTCTCCGGCTCCCGGAGACGAAGAAGCTGCTTCTTCGCGCAAAGACGATTCTGCCGCTCACAGTGCTCTGCAGTGTGTGTCTTCTGCCGAAAGAGATCCGGGAGCTGTGCTTAGCTCTGCAGAGCACCGTACCTTCGTCTTTAGCCTCTCTTCTCGTCTACATCTTAGCAAAAAGCTTTTCCACTCTGTCTGGCAAGGAGAAACTGTGCCAGCACAGAAAACATCTCCCATCGTGTTCTAGAGGCTGCACGGAGGTCTGCCGAGTGTTTTGCAAGAAGAGAAAGAAAGTTGTCCAAAACAGCTTGCAATCGAATGTTCATGTGAATAGAAAAGGCAGGAGAGTGGTCAGGTACTGTTTTCTCTCAGTTGGCAAGCTGCGCACACAATCGCAGTGTTGTACAGCTTGTTTCATCACCTTTGCCAAGTTGCCGCTCTCTCCGGCTCCCGGAGACGAAGAAGCTGCTTCTTCGCGCAAAGACGATTCTGCAGCTCACAGTGCTCTGCGGTGTGCACCTTCTGCCGAAAGAGGTCCGGGAGCGGTGCTTAGCACTACAGAGCACCGAACCTTCGTCTTTAGGCTCTCTTCTCGTCTACATCTTAGCAAAAAGCTTTTCCACTCTGTCTGGCAAGGAGAAACTGTGCCAGCACAGAAAACATCTCCCATCGTGTTCTAGAGGCTGCACGGACGTCTGCCGAGTGTTTTGCAAGAAGAGAAAGAAAGTTGCCCAAAACAGCTTGCAATCGAATGTTCATGTGAATAGAAAAGGCAGGAGAGTGGTCAGGTACTGTTTTCTCTCAGTTGGCAAGCTGCGCACACAATCGCAGTGTTGTACAGCTTGTTTCATCACCTTTGCGAAGCTGCCGCTCTCTCCGGCTCCCGGAGACGAAGAAGCTGCTTCTTCGCGCAAAGACGATTCTGCCGCTCACAGTGCTCTGCAGTGTGTGTCTTCTGCCGAAAGAGATCCGGGAGCTGTGCTTAGCTCTGCAGAGCACCGTACCTTCGTCTTTAGCCTCTCTTCTCGTCTACATCTTAGCAAAAAGCTTTTCCACTCTGTCTGGCAAGGAGAAACTGTGCCAGCACAGAAAACATCTCCCATCGTGTTCTAGAGGCTGCACGGAGGTCTGCCGACTGTTTTGCAAGAAGAGAAAGAAAGTTGTCCAAAACAGCTTGCAATCGAATGTTCATGTGAATAGAAAAGGCAGGAGAGTGGTCAGGTACTGTTTTCTCTCAGTTGGCAAGCTGCGCACACAATCGCAGTGTTGTACAGCTTGTTTCATCACCTTTGCCAAGTTGCCGCTCTCTCCGGCTCCCGGAGACGAAGAAGCTGCTTCTTCGCGCAAAGACGATTCTGCCGCTCACAGTGCTCTGCAGTGTGTGTCTTCTGCCGAAAGAGATCCGGGAGCTGTGCTTAGCTCTGCAGAGCACCGTACCTTCGTCTTTAGGCTCTCTTCTCGTCTACATCTTAGCAAAAAGCTTTTCCACTCTGTCTGGCAAGGAGAAACTGTGCCAGCACAGAAAACATCTCCCATCGTGTTCTAGAGGCTGCACGGAGGTCTGCCGAGTGTTTTGCAAGAAGAGAAAGAAAGTTGTCCAAAACAGCTTGCAATCGAATGTTCATGTGAATAGAAAAGGCAGGAGAGTGGTCAGGTACTGTTTTCTCTCAGTTGGCAAGCTGCGCACACAATCGCAGTGTTGTACAGCTTGTTTCATCACCTTTGCGAAGTTGCCGCTCTCTCCGGCTCCCGGAGACGAAGAAGCTGCTTCTTCGCGCAAAGACGATTCTGCCGCTCACAGTGCTCTGCAGTGTGTGTCTTCTGCCGAAAGAGATCCGGGAGCTGTGCTTAGCTCTGCAGAGCACCGTACCTTCGTCTTTAGCCTCTCTTCTCGTCTACATCTTAGCAAAAAGCTTTTCCACTCTGTCTGGCAAGGAGAAACTGTGCCAGCACAGAAAACATCTCCCATCGTGTTCTAGAGGCTGCACGGAGGTCTGCCGAGTGTTTTGCAAGAAGAGAAAGAAAGTTGTCCAAAACAGCTTGCAATCGAATGTTCATGTGAATAGAAAAGGCAGGAGAGTGGTCAGGTACTGTTTTCTCTCAGTTGGCAAGCTGCGCACACAATCGCAGTGTTGTACAGCTTGTTTCATCACCTTTGCCAAGTTGCCGCTCTCTCCGGCTCCCGGAGACGAAGAAGCTGCTTCTTCGCGCAAAGACGATTCTGCAGCTCACAGTGCTCTGCGGTGTGCACCTTCTGCCGAAAGAGGTCCGGGAGCGGTGCTTAGCACTGCAGAGCACCGAACCTTCGTCTTTAGCCTCTCTTCTCGTCTACATCTTAGCAAAAAGCTTTTCCACTCTGTCTGGCAAGGAGAAACTGTGCCAGCACAGAAAACATCTCCCATCGTGTTCTAGAGGCTGCACGGAGGTCTGCCGAGTGTTTTGCAAGAAGAGAAAGAAAGTTGTCCAAAACAGCTTGCAATCGAATGTTCATGTGAATAGAAAAGGCAGGAGAGTGGTCAGGTACTGTTTTCTCTCAGTTGGCAAGCTGCGCACACAATCGCAGTGTTGTACAGCTTGTTTCATCACCTTTGCCAAGTTGCCGCTCTCTCCGGCTCCTTGGGACGAAGAAGCTGCTTCTTCGCGCAAAGACGATTCTGCCGCTCACAGTGCTCTGCAGTGTGTGTCTTCTGCCGAAAGAGATCCGGGAGCTGTGCTTAGCTCTGCAGAGCACCGTACCTTCGTCTTTAGCCTCTCTTCTCGTCTACATCTTAGCAAAAAGCTTTTCCACTCTGTCTGGCAAGGAGAAACTGTGCCAGCACAGAAAACATCTCCCATCGTGTTCTAGAGGCTGCACGGAGGTCTGCCGAGTGTTTTGCAAGAAGAGAAAGAAAGTTGTCCAAAACAGCTTGCAATCGAATGTTCATGTGAATAGAAAAGGCAGGAGAGTGGTCAGGTACTGTTTTCTCTCAGTTGGCAAGCTGCGCACACAATCGCAGTGTTGTACAGCTTGTTTCATCACCTTTGCCAAGTTGCCGCTCTCTCCGGCTCCCGGAGACGAAGAAGCTGCTTCTTCGCGCAAAGACGATTCTGCCGCTCACAGTGCTCTGCAGTGTGTGTCTTCTGCCGAAAGAGATCCGGGAGCTGTGCTTAGCTCTGCAGAGCACCGTACCTTCGTCTTTAGGCTCTCTTCTCGTCTACATCTTAGCAAAAAGCTTTTCCACTCTGTCTGGCAAGGAGAAACTGTGCCAGCACAGAAAACATCTCCCATCGTGTTCTAGAGGCTGCACGGAGGTCTGCCGAGTGTTTTGCAAGAAGAGAAAGAAAGTTGTCCAAAACAGCTTGCAATCGAATGTTCATGTGAATAGAAAAGGCAGGAGAGTGGTCAGGTACTGTTTTCTCTCAGTTGGCAAGCTGCGCACACAATCGCAGTGTTGTACAGCTTGTTTCATCACCTTTGCCAAGTTGCCGCTCTCTCCGGCTCCCGGAGACGAAGAAGCTGCTTCTTCGCGCAAAGACGATTCTGCCGCTCACAGTGCTCTGCAGTGTGTGTCTTCTGCCGAAAGAGATCCGGGAGCTGTGCTTAGCTCTGCAGAGCACCGTACCTTCGTCTTTAGGCTCTCTTCTCGTCTACATCTTAGCAAAAAGCTTTTCCACTCTGTCTGGCAAGGAGAAACTGTGCCAGCACAGAAAACATCTCCCATCGTGTTCTAGAGGCTGCACGGAGGTCTGCCGAGTGTTTTGCAAGAAGAGAAAGAAAGTTGTCCAAAACAGCTTGCAATCGAATGTTCATGTGAATAGAAAAGGCAGGAGAGTGGTCAGGTACTGTTTTCTCTCAGTTGGCAAGCTGCGCACACAATCGCAGTGTTGTAGAGCTTGTTTCATCACCTTTGCCAAGTTGCCGCTCTCTCCGGCTCCCGGAGACGAAGAAGCTGCTTCTTCGCGCAAAGACGATTCTGCCGCTCACAGTGCTCTGCAGTGTGTGTCTTCTGCCGAAAGAGATCCGGGAGCTGTGCTTAGCTCTGCAGAGCACCGTACCTTCGTCTTTAGACTCTCTTCTCGTCTACATCTTAGCACAAAGCTTTTCCACTCTGTCTGGCAAGGAGAAACTGTGCCAGCACAGAAAACATCTCCCATCGTGTTCTAGAGGCTGCACGGAGGTCTGCCGAGTGTTTTGCAAGAAGAGAAAGAAAGTTGTCCAAAACAGCTTGCAATCGAATGTTCATGTGAATAGAAAAGGCAGGAGAGTGGTCAGGTACTGTTTTCTCTCACTTGGCAAGCTGCGCACACAATCGCAGTGTTGTACAGCTTGTTTCATCACCTTTGCGAAGCTGCCGCTCTCTCCGGCTCCCGGAGACGAAGAAGCTGCTTCTTCGCGCAAAGACGATTCTGCCGCTCACAGTGCTCTGCAGTGTGTGTCTTCTGCCGAAAGAGATCCGGGAGCTGTGCTTAGCTCTGCAGAGCACCGTACCTTCGTCTTTAGCCTCTCTTCTCGTCTACATCTTAGCAAACAGCTTTTCCACTCTGTCTGGCAAGGAGAAACTGTGCCAGCACAGAAAACATCTCCCATCGTGTTCTAGAGGCTGCACGGAGGTCTGCCGAGTGTTTTGCAAGAAGAGAAAGAAAGTTGTCCAAAACAGCTTGCAATCGAATGTTCATGTGAATAGAAAAGGCAGGAGAGTGGTCAGGTACTGTTTTCTCTCAGTTGGCAAGCTGCGCACACAATCGCAGTGTTGTACAGCTTGTTTCATCACCTTTGC
>NW_026536249.1:0-71750 GCF_028551555.1 Melozone crissalis | reverse complement strand
CTTAGCAAAAAGCTTTTCCACTCTGTCTGGCAAGGAGAAACTGTGCCAGCACAGAAAACATCTCCCATCGTGTTCTAGAGGCTGCACGGAGGTCTGCCAAATGTTTTGAAAGAAGAGAAAGAAAGTTGTCCAAAACAGCTTCCAATCGAATGTTCATGTGAATAGAAAAGGCAGGAGAGTGGTCAGGTACTGTTTTCTCTCAGTTGGCAAGCTGCGCACACAATCGCAGGGTTGTACAGCTTGTTTCATCACCTTTGCCAAGTTGCCGCTCTCTCCGGCTCCCGGAGACGAAGAAGCTGCTTCTTCGCGCAAAGACGATTCTGCCGCTCACAGTGCTTGGCGGTGTGCGCCTTCTGCCGAAAGAGGTCCGGGAGCGGTGCTTAGCTCTGAGAAGCACCATACGTGCTTCTTTAGCCTCTCTTCTCGTCTACATCTTAGCAAAAAGCTTTTCCACTCTGTCTGGCAAGGAGAAACTTTGCCAGCACAGAAAACATCTCCCATCGTGTTCTAGAGGCTGCACGGAGGTCTGCCGAGTGTTTTGCAAGAAGAGAAAGAAAGTTGTCCAAAACAGCTTGCAATCGAATGTTCATGTGAATAGAAAAGGCAGGAGAGTGGTCAGGTACTGTTTTCTCTCAGTTGGCAAGCTGCACACACAATCGCAGTGTTGTACAGCTTGTTTCATCACCTTTGCGAAGTTGCCGCTCTCTCCGGCTCCCGGAGACGAAGAAGCTGCTTCTTCGCGCAAAGACGATTCTGCCGCTCACAGTGCTCTGCGGTGTGCGCCTTCTGCCGAAAGACGCCCGGGAGCGGTGCTTAGCTCTGCAGAGCACCGTACCTTCGTCTTTAGCCTCTCTTCTCGTCTACATCTTAGCAAAAAGCTTTTCCACTCTGTCTGGCAAGGAGAAACTGTGCCAGCACAAAAAACATCTCCCATCGTGTTCTAGAGGCTGCACGCAGGTCTGCCGAGTGTTTTGCAAGAAGAGAAAGAAAGTTGTCCAAAACAGCTTGCAATCGAATGTTCATGTGAATAGAAAAGGCAGGAGAGTGGTCAGGTACTGTTTTCTCTCAGTTGGCAAGCTGCGCACACAATCGCAGTGTTGTACAGCTTGTTGCATCACCTTTGCGAAGTTGCCGCTCTCTCCGGCTCCCGGAGACGAAGAAGCTGCTTCTTCGCGCAAAGACGATTCTGCCGCTCACAGTGCTCTGCGGTGTGCGCCTTCTGCCGAAAGACGCCCGGGAGCGGTGCTTAGCTCTGCAGAGCACCGTACCTTCGTCTTTAGCCTCTCTTCTCGTCTACATCTTAGCAAAAAGCTTTTCCACTCTGTCTGGCAAGGAGAAACTGTGCCAGCACAGAAAACATCTCCCATCGTGTTCTAGAGGCTGCACGGAGGTCTGCCAAATGTTTTGAAAGAAGAGAAAGAAAGTTGTCCAAAACAGCTTCCAATCGAATGTTCATGTGAATAGAAAAGGCAGGAGAGTGGTCAGGTACTGTTTTCTCTCAGTTGGCAAGCTGCGCACACAATCGCAGGGTTGTACAGCTTGTTTCATCACCTTTGCCAAGTTGCCGCTCTCTCCGGCTCCCGGAGACGAAGAAGCTGCTTCTTCGCGCAAAGACGATTCTGCCGCTCACAGTGCTCTGCGGTGTGCGCCTTCTGCCGAAAGAGGTCCGGGAGCGGTGCTTAGCTCTGAGAAGCACCATACGTGCTTCTTTAGCCTCTCTTCTCGTCTACATCTTAGCAAAAAGCTTTTCCACTCTGTCTGGCAAGGAGAAACTGTGCCAGCACAGAAAACATCTCCCATCGTGTTCTAGAGGCTGCACGGAGGTCTGCCGAGTGTTTTGCAAGAAGAGAAAGAAAGTTGTCCAAAACAGCTTCCAATCGAATGTTCACGTGAATAGAAAAGGCAGGAGAGTGGTCAGGTACTGTTTTCTCTCAGTTGGCAAGCTGCGCACACAATCGCAGTGTTGTACAGCTTGTTTCATCACCTTTGCGAAGTTGCCGCTCTCTCCGGCTCCCGGAGACGAAGAAGCTGCTTCTTCGCGCAAAGACGATTCTGCCGCTCACAGTGCTCTGCGGTGTGCGCCTTCTGCCGAAAGAGCCCCGGGAGCTGTGCTTAGCTCTGCAGAGCACCGTACCTTCGTCTTTAGCCTCTCTTCTCGTCTACATCTTAGCAAAAAGCTTTTCCACTCTGTCTGGCAAGGAGAAACTGTGCCAGCACAGAAAACATCTCCCATCGTGTTCTAGAGGCTGCACGGAGGTCTGCCGAGTGTTTTGCAAGAAGAGAAAGAAAGTTGTCCAAAACAGCTTGCAATCGAATGTTCATGTGAATAGAAAAGGCAGGAGAGTGGTCAGGTACTGTTTTCTCTCACTTGGCAAGCTGCGCACACAATCGCAGTGTTGTACAGCTTGTTGCATCAACTTTGCGAAGTTGCCGCTCTCTCCGGCTCCCGGAGACGAAGAAGCTGCTTCTTCGCGCAAAGACGATTCTGCCGCTCACAGTGCTCTGCGGTGTGCGCCTTCTGCCGAAAGACGCCCGGGAGCGGTGCTTAGCTCTGCAGAGCACCGTACCTTCGTCTTTAGCCTCTCTTCTCGTCTACATCTTAGCAAAAAGCTTTTCCACTCTGTCTGGCAAGGAGAAACTGTGCCAGCACAAAAAACATCTCCCATCGTGTTCTAGAGGCTGCACGCAGGTCTGCCGAGTGTTTTGCAAGAAGAGAAAGAAAGTTGTCCAAAACAGCTTGCAATCGAATGTTCATGTGAATAGAAAAGGCAGGAGAGTGGTCAGGTACTGTTTTCTCTCAGTTGGCAAGCTGCGCACACAATCGCAGTGTTGTACAGCTTGTTTCATCACCTTTGCCAAGTTGCCGCTCTCTCCGGCTCCCGGAGACGAAGAAGCTGCTTCTTCGCGCAAAGACGATTCTGCCGCTCACAGTGCTCTGCGGTGTGCGCCTTCTGCCGAAAGACGCCCGGGAGCGGTGCTTAGCTCTGCAGAGCACCCTACCTTCGTCTTTAGCCTCTCTTCTCGTCTACATCTTAGCAAAAAGCTTTTCCACTCTGTCTGGCAAGGAGAAACTGTGCCAGCACAGAAAACATCTCCCATCGTGTTCTAGAGGCTGCACGCAGGTCTGCCGAGTGTTTTGCAAGAAGAGAAAGAAAGTTGTCCAAAACAGCTTGCAATCGAATGTTCATGTGAATAGAAAAGGCAGGAGAGTGGTCAGGTACTGTTTTCTCTCAGTTGGCAAGCTGCGCACACAATCGCAGTGTTGTACAGCTTGTTTCATCACCTTTGCGAAGTTGCCGCGCACACAATCGCAGTGTTGTACAGCTTGTTTCATCACCTTTGCGAAGTTGCCGCTCTCTCCCGCTCCCGGAGACGAAGAAGCTGCTTCTTCGCGCAAAGACGATTCTGCCGCTCACAGTGCTCTGCGGTGTGCGCCTTCTGCCGAAAGAGGTCCGGGAGCGGTGCTTAGCTCTGCAGAGCACCGTACCTTCGTCTTTAGCCTCTCTTCTCGTCTACATCTTAGCAAAAAGCTTTTCCACTCTGTCTGGCAAGGAGAAACTCTGCCAGCACAGAAAACATCTCCCATCGTGTTCTAGAGGCTGCACGGAGGTCTGCCGAGTGTTTTGCAAGAAGAGAAAGAAAATTGTCCAAAACAGCTTGCAATCGAATGTTCATGTGAATAGAAAAGGCAGGAGAGTGGTCAGGTACTGTTTTCTCTCAGTTGGCACGCTGCGCACACAATCGCAGTGTTGTACAGCTTGTTTCATCACCTTTGCGAAGTTGCCGCTCTCTCCGGCTCCCGGAGACGAAGAAGCTGCTTCTTCGCGCAAAGACGATTCTGCCGCTCACAGTGCTCTGCGGTGTGCGCCTTCTGCCGAAAGACGCCCGGGAGCGGTGCTTAGCTCTGCAGAGCACCGTACCTTCGTCTTTAGCCTCTCTTCTCGTCTACATCTTAGCAAAAAGCTTTTCCACTCTGTCTGGCAAGGAGAAACTTTGCCAGCACAGAAAACATCTCCCATCGTGTTCTAGAGGCTGCACGGAGGTCTGCCGAGTGTTTTGCAAGAAGAGAAAGAAAGTTGTCCAAAACAGCTTGCAATCGAATGTTCATGTGATTACATAAGGCAGGAGAGTGGTCAGGTACTGTTTTCTCTCAGTTGGCAAGCTGCGCACACAATCACAGTGTTGTACAGCTTGTTTCATCACCTTTGCGAAGTTGCCGCTCTCTCCGGCTCCCGGAGACGAAGAAGCTGCTTCTTCGCGCAAAGACGATTCTGCCGCTCACAGTGCTCTGCGGTGTGCGCCTTCTGCCGAAAGACGCCCGGGAGCGGTGCTTAGCTCTGAGAAGCACCGTACCTGCTTCTTTAGCCTCTCTTCTCGTCTACATCTTAGCAAAAAGCTTTTCCACTCTGTCTGGCAAGGAGAAACTGTGCCAGCACAGAAAACATCTCCCATCGTGTTCTAGAGGCTGCACGGAGGTCTGCCGAGTGTTTTGCAAGAAGAGAAAGAAAGTTGTCCAAAACAGCTTCCAATCGAATGTTCATGTGAATAGAAAAGGCAGGAGAGTGGTCAGGTACTGTTTTCTCTCAGTTGGCAAGCTGCGCACACAATCGCAGTGTTGTACAGCTTGTTTCATCACCTTTGCCAAGTTACCGCTCTCTCCGGCTCCCGGAGACGAAGAAGCTGCTTCTTCGCGCAAAGACGATTCTGCCGCTCACAGTGCTCTGCGGTGTGCGCCTTCTGCCGAAAAAGCCCCGGGAGCTGTGCTTAGCTCTGCAGAGCACCGTACCTTCGTCTTTAGCCTCTCTTCTCGTCTACATCTTAGCAAAAAGCTTTTCCACTCTGTCTGGCAAGGAGAAACTGTGCCAGCACAGAAAACATCTCCCATCGTGTTCTAGAGGCTGCACGGAGGTCTGCCGAGTGTTTTGCAAGAAGAGAAAGAAAGTTGTCCAAAACAGCTTGCAATCGAATGTTCATGTGAATAGAAAAGGCAGGAGAGTGGTCAGGTACTGTTTTCTCTCAGTTGGCAAGCTGCGCACACAATCGCAGTGTTGTACAGCTTGTTTCATCACCTTTGCGAAGTTGCCGCTCTCTCCGGCTCCCGGAGACGAAGAAGCTGCTTCTTCGCGCAAAGACGATTCTGCCGCTCACAGTGCTCTGCGGTGTGCGCCTTCTGCCGAAAGACGCCCGGGAGCGGTGCTTAGCTCTGCAGAGCACCGTACCTTCGTCTTTAGCCTCTCTTCTCGTCTACATCTTAGCAAAAAGCTTTTCCACTCTGTCTGGCAAGGAGAAACTGTGCCAGCACAGAAAACATCTCCCATCGTGTTCTAGAGGCTGCACGGAGGTCTGCCAAATGTTTTGAAAGAAGAGAAAGAAAGTTGTCCAAAACAGCTTCCAATCGAATGTTCATGTGAATAGAAAAGGCAGGAGAGTGGTCAGGTACTGTTTTCTCTCAGTTGGCAAGCTGCGCACACAATCGCAGGGTTGTACAGCTTGTTTCATCACCTTTGCCAAGTTGCCGCTCTCTCCGGCTCCCGGAGACGAAGAAGCTGCTTCTTCGCGCAAAGACGATTCTGCCGCTCACAGTGCTCTGCGGTGTGCGCCTTCTGCCGAAAGAGGTCCGGGAGCGGTGCTTAGCTCTGAGAAGCACCATACGTGCTTCTTTAGCCTCTCTTCTCGTCTACATCTTAGCAAAAAGCTTTTCCACTCTGTCTGGCAAGGAGAAACTTTGCCAGCACAGAAAACATCTCCCATCGTGTTCTAGAGGCTGCACGGAGGTCTGCCGAGTGTTTTGCAAGAAGAGAAAGAAAGTTGTCCAAAACAGCTTGCAATCGAATGTTCATGTGAATAGAAAAGGCAGGAGAGTGGTCAGGTACTGTTTTCTCTCAGTTGGCAAGCTGCGCACACAATCGCAGTGTTGTACAGCTTGTTTCATCACCTTTGCGAAGTTGCCGCTCTCTCCGGCTCCCGGAGACGAAGAAGCTGCTTCTTCGCACAAAGACGATTCTGCCGCTCACAGTGCTCTGCGGTGTGCGCCTTCTGCCGAAAGACGTCCGGGAGCGGTGCTTAGCTCTGAGAAGCACCATACGTGCTTCTTTAGCCTCTCTTCTCGTCTACATCTTAGCAAAAAGCTTTTCCACTCTGTCTGGCAAGGAGAAACTGTGCCAGCACAGAAAACATCTCCCATCGTGTTCTAGAGGCTGCACGGAGGTCTGCCGAGTGTTTTGCAAGAAGAGAAAGAAAGTTGTCCAAAACAGCTTCCAATCGAATGTTCACGTGAATAGAAAAGGCAGGAGAGTGGTCAGGTACTGTTTTCTCTCAGTTGGCAAGCTGCGCACACAATCGCAGTGTTGTACAGCTTGTTTCATCACCTTTGCGAAGTTGCCGCTCTCTCCGGCTCCCGGAGACGAAGAAGCTGCTTCTTCGCGCAAAGACGATTCTGCCGCTCACAGTGCTCTGCGGTGTGCGCCTTCTGCCGAAAGAGCCCCGGGAGCTGTGCTTAGCTCTGCAGAGCACCGTACCTTCGTCTTTAGCCTCTCTTCTCGTCTACATCTTAGCAAAAAGCTTTTCCACTCTGTCTGGCAAGGAGAAACTGTGCCAGCACAGAAAACATCTCCCATCGTGTTCTAGAGGCTGCACGGAGGTCTGCCGAGTGTTTTGCAAGAAGAGAAAGAAAGTTGTCCAAAACAGCTTCCAATCGAATGTTCATGTGAATAGAAAAGGCAGGAGAGTGGTCAGGTACTGTTTTCTCTCACTTGGCAAGCTGCGCACACAATCGCAGTGTTGTACAGCTTGTTGCATCAACTTTGCGAAGTTGCCGCTCTCTCCGGCTCCCGGAGACGAAGAAGCTGCTTCTTCGCGCAAAGACGATTCTGCCGCTCACAGTGCTCTGCGGTGTGCGCCTTCTGCCGAAAGACGCCCGGGAGCGGTGCTTAGCTCTGCAGAGCACCGTACCTTCGTCTTTAGCCTCTCTTCTCGTCTACATCTTAGCAAAAAGCTTTTCCACTCTGTCTGGCAAGGAGAAACTGTGCCAGCACAAAAAACATCTCCCATCGTGTTCTAGAGGCTGCACGCAGGTCTGCCGAGTGTTTTGCAAGAAGAGAAAGAAAGTTGTCCAAAACAGCTTGCAATCGAATGTTCATGTGAATAGAAAAGGCAGGAGAGTGGTCAGGTACTGTTTTCTCTCAGTTGGCAAGCTGCGCACACAATCGCAGTGTTGTACAGCTTGTTTCATCACCTTTGCGAAGTTGCCGCTCTCTCCGGCTCCCGGAGACGAAGAAGCTGCTTCTTCGCGCAAAGGACGATTCTGCCGCTCACAGTGCTCTGCGGTGTGCGCCTTCTGCCGAAAGACGCCCGGGAGCGGTGCTTAGCTCTGCAGAGCACCGTACCTTCGTCTTTAGCCTCTCTTCTCGTCTACATCTTAGCAAAAAGCTTTTCCACTCTGTCTGGCAAGGAGAAACTGTGCCAGCACAGAAAATATCTCCCATCGTGTTCTAGAGGCTGCACGGAGGTCTGCCGAGTGTTTTGCAAGAAGAGAAAGAAAGTTGTCCAAAACAGCTTGCAATCGAATGTTCATCTGAATAGAAAAGGCAGGAGAGTGGTCAGGTACTGTTTTCTCTCAGTTGGCAAGCTGCGCACACAATCGCAGTGTTGTACAGCTTGTTTCATCACCTTTGCGAAGTTGCCGCGCACACAATCGCAGTGTTGTACAGCTTGTTTCATCACCTTTGCGAAGTTGCCGCTCTCTCCCGCTCCCGGAGACGAAGAAGCTGCTTCTTCGCGCAAAGACGATTCTGCCGCTCACAGTGCTCTGCGGTGTGCGCCTTCTGCCGAAAGAGGTCCGGGAGCGGTGCTTAGCTCTGCAGAGCACCGTACCTTCGTCTTTAGCCTCTCTTCTCGTCTACATCTTAGCAAAAAGCTTTTCCACTCTGTCTGGCAAGGAGAAACTCTGCCAGCACAGAAAACATCTCCCATCGTGTTCTAGAGGCTGCACGGAGGTCTGCCGAGTGTTTTGCAAGAAGAGAAAGAAAATTGTCCAAAACAGCTTGCAATCGAATGTTCATGTGAATAGAAAAGGCAGGAGAGTGGTCAGGTACTGTTTTCTCTCAGTTGGCACGCTGCGCACACAATCGCAGTGTTGTACAGCTTGTTTCATCACCTTTGCGAAGTTGCCGCTCTCTCCGGCTCCCGGAGACGAAGAAGCTGCTTCTTCGCGCAAAGACGATTCTGCCGCTCACAGTGCTCTGCGGTGTGCGCCTTCTGCCGAAAGACGCCCGGGAGCGGTGCTTAGCTCTGCAGAGCACCGTACCTTCGTCTTTAGCCTCTCTTCTCGTCTACATCTTAGCAAAAAGCTTTTCCACTCTGTCTGGCAAGGAGAAACTGTGCCAGCACAAAAAACATCTCCCATCGTGTTCTAGAGGCTGCACGCAGGTCTGCCGAGTGTTTTGCAAGAAGAGAAAGAAAGTTGTCCAAAACAGCTTGCAATCGAATGTTCATCTGAATAGAAAAGGCAGGAGAGTGGTCAGGTACTGTTTTCTCTCAGTTGGCAAGCTGCGCACACAATCGCAGTGTTGTACAGCTTGTTTCATCACCTTTGCGAAGTTGCCGCGCACACAATCGCAGTGTTGTACAGCTTGTTTCATCACCTTTGCGAAGTTGCCGCTCTCTCCCGCTCCCGGAGACGAAGAAGCTGCTTCTTCGCGCAAAGACGATTCTGCCGCTCACAGTGCTCTGCGGTGTGCGCCTTCTGCCGAAAGAGGTCCGGGAGCGGTGCTTAGCTCTGCAGAGCACCGTACCTTCGTCTTTAGCCTCTCTTCTCGTCTACATCTTAGCAAAAAGCTTTTCCACTCTGTCTGGCAAGGAGAAACTCTGCCAGCACAGAAAACATCTCCCATCGTGTTCTAGAGGCTGCACGGAGGTCTGCCGAGTGTTTTGCAAGAAGAGAAAGAAAATTGTCCAAAACAGCTTGCAATCGAATGTTCATGTGAATAGAAAAGGCAGGAGAGTGGTCAGGTACTGTTTTCTCTCAGTTGGCACGCTGCGCACACAATCGCAGTGTTGTACAGCTTGTTTCATCACCTTTGCGAAGTTGCCGCTCTCTCCGGCTCCCGGAGACGAAGAAGCTGCTTCTTCGCGCAAAGACGATTCTGCCGCTCACAGTGCTCTGCGGTGTGCGCCTTCTGCCGAAAGACGCCCGGGAGCGGTGCTTAGCTCTGCAGAGCACCGTACCTTCGTCTTTAGCCTCTCTTCTCGTCTACATCTTAGCAAAAAGCTTTTCCACTCTGTCTGGCAAGGAGAAACTGTGCCAGCACAAAAAACATCTCCCATCGTGTTCTAGAGGCTGCACGCAGGTCTGCCGAGTGTTTTGCAAGAAGAGAAAGAAAGTTGTCCAAAACAGCTTGCAATCGAATGTTCATGTGAATAGAAAAGGCAGGAGAGTGGTCAGGTACTGTTTTCTCTCAGTTGGCAAGCTGCGCACACAATCGCAGTGTTGTACAGCTTGTTTCATCACCTTTGCGAAGTTGCCGCTCTCTCCGGCTCCCGGAGACGAAGAAGCTGCTTCTTCGCGCAAAGACGATTCTGCCGCTCACAGTGCTCTGCGGTGTGCGCCTTCTGCCGAAAGACGCCCGGGAGCGGTGCTTAGCTCTGCAGAGCACCCTACCTTCGTCTTTAGCCTCTCTTCTCGTCTACATCTTAGCAAAAAGCTTTTCCACTCTGTCTGGCAAGGAGAAACTGTGCCAGCACAGAAAACATCTCCCATCGTGTTCTAGAGGCTGCACGCAGGTCTGCCGAGTGTTTTGCAAGAAGAGAAAGAAAGTTGTCCAAAACAGCTTGCAATCGAATGTTCATGTGAATAGAAAAGGCAGGAGAGTGGTCAGGTACTGTTTTCTCTCAGTTGGCAAGCTGCGCACACAATCGCAGTGTTGTACAGCTTGTTTCATCACCTTTGCGAAGTTGCCGCTCTCTCCGGCTCCCGGAGACGAAGAAGCTGCTTCTTCGCGCAAAGACGATTCTGCCGCTCACAGTGCTCTGCGGTGTGCGCCTTCTGCCGAAAGACGCCCGGGAGCGGTGCTTAGCTCTGCAGAGCACCGTACCTTCGTCTTTAGCCTCTCTTCTCGTCTACATCTTAGCAAAAAGCTTTTCCACTCTGTCTGGCAAGGAGAAACTGTGCCAGCACAGAAAACATCTCCCATCGTGTTCTAGAGGCTGCACGGAGGTCTGCCAAATGTTTTGAAAGAAGAGAAAGAAAGTTGTCCAAAACAGCTTCCAATCGAATGTTCATGTGAATAGAAAAGGCAGGAGAGTGGTCAGGTACTGTTTTCTCTCAGTTGGCAAGCTGCGCACACAATCGCAGGGTTGTACAGCTTGTTTCATCACCTTTGCCAAGTTGCCGCTCTCTCCGGCTCCCGGAGACGAAGAAGCTGCTTCTTCGCGCAAAGACGATTCTGCCGCTCACAGTGCTCTGCGGTGTGCGCCTTCTGCCGAAAGAGGTCCGGGAGCGGTGCTTAGCTCTGAGAAGCACCATACGTGCTTCTTTAGCCTCTCTTCTCGTCTACATCTTAGCAAAAAGCTTTTCCACTCTGTCTGGCAAGGAGAAACTGTGCCAGCACAGAAAACATCTCCCATCGTGTTCTAGAGGCTGCACGGAGGTCTGCCGAGTGTTTTGCAAGAAGAGAAAGAAAGTTGTCCAAAACAGCTTGCAATCGAATGTTCACGTGAATAGAAAAGGCAGGAGAGTGGTCAGGTACTGTTTTCTCTCAGTTGGCAAGCTGCGCACACAATCGCAGTGTTGTACAGCTTGTTTCATCACCTTTGCGAAGTTGCCGCTCTCTCCGGCTCCCGGAGACGAAGAAGCTGCTTCTTCGCGCAAAGACGATTCTGCCGCTCACAGTGCTCTGCGGTGTGCGCCTTCTGCCGAAAGAGCCCCGGGAGCTGTGCTTAGCTCTGCAGAGCACCGTACCTTCGTCTTTAGCCTCTCTTCTCGTCTACATCTTAGCAAAAAGCTTTTCCACTCTGTCTGGCAAGGAGAAACTGTGCCAGCACAGAAAACATCTCCCATCGTGTTCTAGAGGCTGCACGGAGGTCTGCCGAGTGTTTTGCAAGAAGAGAAAGAAAGTTGTCCAAAACAGCTTGCAATCGAATGTTCATGTGAATAGAAAAGGCAGGAGAGTGGTCAGGTACTGTTTTCTCTCACTTGGCAAGCTGCGCACACAATCGCAGTGTTGTACAGCTTGTTGCATCAACTTTGCGAAGTTGCCGCTCTCTCCGGCTCCCGGAGACGAAGAAGCTGCTTCTTCGCGCAAAGACGATTCTGCCGCTCACAGTGCTCTGCGGTGTGCGCCTTCTGCCGAAAGACGCCCGGGAGCGGTGCTTAGCTCTGCAGAGCACCGTACCTTCGTCTTTAGCCTCTCTTCTCGTCTACATCTTAGCAAAAAGCTTTTCCACTCTGTCTGGCAAGGAGAAACTGTGCCAGCACAAAAAACATCTCCCATCGTGTTCTAGAGGCTGCACGCAGGTCTGCCGAGTGTTTTGCAAGAAGAGAAAGAAAGTTGTCCAAAACAGCTTGCAATCGAATGTTCATGTGAATAGAAAAGGCAGGAGAGTGGTCAGGTACTGTTTTCTCTCAGTTGGCAAGCTGCGCACACAATCGCAGTGTTGTACAGCTTGTTTCATCACCTTTGCCAAGTTGCCGCTCTCTCCGGCTCCCGGAGACGAAGAAGCTGCTTCTTCGCGCAAAGACGATTCTGCCGCTCACAGTGCTCTGCGGTGTGCGCCTTCTGCCGAAAGACGCCCGGGAGCGGTGCTTAGCTCTGCAGAGCACCCTACCTTCGTCTTTAGCCTCTCTTCTCGTCTACATCTTAGCAAAAAGCTTTTCCACTCTGTCTGGCAAGGAGAAACTGTGCCAGCACAGAAAACATCTCCCATCGTGTTCTAGAGGCTGCACGCAGGTCTGCCGAGTGTTTTGCAAGAAGAGAAAGAAAGTTGTCCAAAACAGCTTGCAATCGAATGTTCATCTGAATAGAAAAGGCAGGAGAGTGGTCAGGTACTGTTTTCTCTCAGTTGGCAAGCTGCGCACACAATCGCAGTGTTGTACAGCTTGTTTCATCACCTTTGCGAAGTTGCCGCGCACACAATCGCAGTGTTGTACAGCTTGTTTCATCACCTTTGCGAAGTTGCCGCTCTCTCCCGCTCCCGGAGACGAAGAAGCTGCTTCTTCGCGCAAAGACGATTCTGCCGCTCACAGTGCTCTGCGGTGTGCGCCTTCTGCCGAAAGAGGTCCGGGAGCGGTGCTTAGCTCTGCAGAGCACCGTACCTTCGTCTTTAGCCTCTCTTCTCGTCTACATCTTAGCAAAAAGCTTTTCCACTCTGTCTGGCAAGGAGAAACTCTGCCAGCACAGAAAACATCTCCCATCGTGTTCTAGAGGCTGCACGGAGGTCTGCCGAGTGTTTTGCAAGAAGAGAAAGAAAATTGTCCAAAACAGCTTGCAATCGAATGTTCATGTGAATAGAAAAGGCAGGAGAGTGGTCAGGTACTGTTTTCTCTCAGTTGGCACGCTGCGCACACAATCGCAGTGTTGTACAGCTTGTTTCATCACCTTTGCGAAGTTGCCGCTCTCTCCGGCTCCCGGAGACGAAGAAGCTGCTTCTTCGCGCAAAGACGATTCTGCCGCTCACAGTGCTCTGCGGTGTGCGCCTTCTGCCGAAAGACGCCCGGGAGCGGTGCTTAGCTCTGCAGAGCACCGTACCTTCGTCTTTAGCCTCTCTTCTCGTCTACATCTTAGCAAAAAGCTTTTCCACTCTGTCTGGCAAGGAGAAACTTTGCCAGCACAGAAAACATCTCCCATCGTGTTCTAGAGGCTGCACGGAGGTCTGCCGAGTGTTTTGCAAGAAGAGAAAGAAAGTTGTCCAAAACAGCTTGCAATCGAATGTTCATGTGATTACATAAGGCAGGAGAGTGGTCAGGTACTGTTTTCTCTCAGTTGGCAAGCTGCGCACACAATCACAGTGTTGTACAGCTTGTTTCATCACCTTTGCGAAGTTGCCGCTCTCTCCGGCTCCCGGAGACGAAGAAGCTGCTTCTTCGCGCAAAGACGATTCTGCCGCTCACAGTGCTCTGCGGTGTGCGCCTTCTGCCGAAAGAGGCCCGGGAGCGGTGCTTAGCTCTGAGAAGCACCGTACCTGCTTCTTTAGCCTCTCTTCTCGTCTACATCTTAGCAAAAAGCTTTTCCACTCTGTCTGGCAAGGAGAAACTGTGCCAGCACAGAAAACATCTCCCATCGTGTTCTAGAGGCTGCACGGAGGTCTGCCGAGTGTTTTGCAAGAAGAGAAAGAAAGTTGTCCAAAACAGCTTCCAATCGAATGTTCATGTGAATAGAAAAGGCAGGAGAGTGGTCAGGTACTGTTTTCTCTCAGTTGGCAAGCTGCGCACACAATCGCAGTGTTGTACAGCTTGTTTCATCACCTTTGCCAAGTTACCGCTCTCTCCGGCTCCCGGAGACGAAGAAGCTGCTTCTTCGCGCAAAGACGATTCTGCCGCTCACAGTGCTCTGCGGTGTGCGCCTTCTGCCGAAAAAGCCCCGGGAGCTGTGCTTAGCTCTGCAGAGCACCGTACCTTCGTCTTTAGCCTCTCTTCTCGTCTACATCTTAGCAAAAAGCTTTTCCACTCTGTCTGGCAAGGAGAAACTGTGCCAGCACAGAAAACATCTCCCATCGTGTTCTAGAGGCTGCACGGAGGTCTGCCGAGTGTTTTGCAAGAAGAGAAAGAAAGTTGTCCAAAACAGCTTGCAATCGAATGTTCATGTGAATAGAAAAGGCAGGAGAGTGGTCAGGTACTGTTTTCTCTCAGTTGGCAAGCTGCGCACACAATCGCAGTGTTGTACAGCTTGTTTCATCACCTTTGCGAAGTTGCCGCTCTCTCCGGCTCCCGGAGACGAAGAAGCTGCTTCTTCGCGCAAAGACGATTCTGCCGCTCACAGTGCTCTGCGGTGTGCGCCTTCTGCCGAAAGACGCCCGGGAGCGGTGCTTAGCTCTGCAGAGCACCGTACCTTCGTCTTTAGCCTCTCTTCTCGTCTACATCTTAGCAAAAAGCTTTTCCACTCTGTCTGGCAAGGAGAAACTGTGCCAGCACAGAAAACATCTCCCATCGTGTTCTAGAGGCTGCACGGAGGTCTGCCAAATGTTTTGAAAGAAGAGAAAGAAAGTTGTCCAAAACAGCTTCCAATCGAATGTTCATGTGAATAGAAAAGGCAGGAGAGTGGTCAGGTACTGTTTTCTCTCAGTTGGCAAGCTGCGCACACAATCGCAGGGTTGTACAGCTTGTTTCATCACCTTTGCCAAGTTGCCGCTCTCTCCGGCTCCCGGAGACGAAGAAGCTGCTTCTTCGCGCAAAGACGATTCTGCCGCTCACAGTGCTCTGCGGTGTGCGCCTTCTGCCGAAAGAGGTCCGGGAGCGGTGCTTAGCTCTGAGAAGCACCATACGTGCTTCTTTAGCCTCTCTTCTCGTCTACATCTTAGCAAAAAGCTTTTCCACTCTGTCTGGCAAGGAGAAACTTTGCCAGCACAGAAAACATCTCCCATCGTGTTCTAGAGGCTGCACGGAGGTCTGCCGAGTGTTTTGCAAGAAGAGAAAGAAAGTTGTCCAAAACAGCTTGCAATCGAATGTTCATGTGAATAGAAAAGGCAGGAGAGTGGTCAGGTACTGTTTTCTCTCAGTTGGCAAGCTGCGCACACAATCGCAGTGTTGTACAGCTTGTTTCATCACCTTTGCGAAGTTGCCGCTCTCTCCGGCTCCCGGAGACGAAGAAGCTGCTTCTTCGCACAAAGACGATTCTGCCGCTCACAGTGCTCTGCGGTGTGCGCCTTCTGCCGAAAGACGTCCGGGAGCGGTGCTTAGCTCTGAGAAGCACCATACGTGCTTCTTTAGCCTCTCTTCTCGTCTACATCTTAGCAAAAAGCTTTTCCACTCTGTCTGGCAAGGAGAAACTGTGCCAGCACAGAAAACATCTCCCATCGTGTTCTAGAGGCTGCACGGAGGTCTGCCGAGTGTTTTGCAAGAAGAGAAAGAAAGTTGTCCAAAACAGCTTCCAATCGAATGTTCACGTGAATAGAAAAGGCAGGAGAGTGGTCAGGTACTGTTTTCTCTCAGTTGGCAAGCTGCGCACACAATCGCAGTGTTGTACAGCTTGTTTCATCACCTTTGCGAAGTTGCCGCTCTCTCCGGCTCCCGGAGACGAAGAAGCTGCTTCTTCGCGCAAAGACGATTCTGCCGCTCACAGTGCTCTGCGGTGTGCGCCTTCTGCCGAAAGAGCCCCGGGAGCTGTGCTTAGCTCTGCAGAGCACCGTACCTTCGTCTTTAGCCTCTCTTCTCGTCTACATCTTAGCAAAAAGCTTTTCCACTCTGTCTGGCAAGGAGAAACTGTGCCAGCACAGAAAACATCTCCCATCGTGTTCTAGAGGCTGCACGGAGATCTGCCGAGTGTTTTGCAAGAAGAGAAAGAAAGTTGTCCAAAACAGCTTCCAATCGAATGTTCATGTGAATAGAAAAGGCAGGAGAGTGGTCAGGTACTGTTTTCTCTCACTTGGCAAGCTGCGCACACAATCGCAGTGTTGTACAGCTTGTTGCATCAACTTTGCGAAGTTGCCGCTCTCTCCGGCTCCCGGAGACGAAGAAGCTGCTTCTTCGCGCAAAGACGATTCTGCCGCTCACAGTGCTCTGCGGTGTGCGCCTTCTGCCGAAAGACGCCCGGGAGCGGTGCTTAGCTCTGCAGAGCACCGTACCTTCGTCTTTAGCCTCTCTTCTCGTCTACATCTTAGCAAAAAGCTTTTCCACTCTGTCTGGCAAGGAGAAACTGTGCCAGCACAAAAAACATCTCCCATCGTGTTCTAGAGGCTGCACGCAGGTCTGCCGAGTGTTTTGCAAGAAGAGAAAGAAAGTTGTCCAAAACAGCTTGCAATCGAATGTTCATGTGAATAGAAAAGGCAGGAGAGTGGTCAGGTACTGTTTTCTCTCAGTTGGCAAGCTGCGCACACAATCGCAGTGTTGTACAGCTTGTTTCATCACCTTTGCGAAGTTGCCGCTCTCTCCGGCTCCCGGAGACGAAGAAGCTGCTTCTTCGCGCAAAGACGATTCTGCCGCTCACAGTGCTCTGCGGTGTGCGCCTTCTGCCGAAAGACGCCCGGGAGCGGTGCTTAGCTCTGCAGAGCACCGTACCTTCGTCTTTAGCCTCTCTTCTCGTCTACATCTTAGCAAAAAGCTTTTCCACTCTGTCTGGCAAGGAGAAACTGTGCCAGCACAGAAAATATCTCCCATCGTGTTCTAGAGGCTGCACGGAGGTCTGCCGAGTGTTTTGCAAGAAGAGAAAGAAAGTTGTCCAAAACAGCTTGCAATCGAATGTTCATCTGAATAGAAAAGGCAGGAGAGTGGTCAGGTACTGTTTTCTCTCAGTTGGCAAGCTGCGCACACAATCGCAGTGTTGTACAGCTTGTTTCATCACCTTTGCGAAGTTGCCGCGCACACAATCGCAGTGTTGTACAGCTTGTTTCATCACCTTTGCGAAGTTGCCGCTCTCTCCCGCTCCCGGAGACGAAGAAGCTGCTTCTTCGCGCAAAGACGATTCTGCCGCTCACAGTGCTCTGCGGTGTGCGCCTTCTGCCGAAAGAGGTCCGGGAGCGGTGCTTAGCTCTGCAGAGCACCGTACCTTCGTCTTTAGCCTCTCTTCTCGTCTACATCTTAGCAAAAAGCTTTTCCACTCTGTCTGGCAAGGAGAAACTCTGCCAGCACAGAAAACATCTCCCATCGTGTTCTAGAGGCTGCACGGAGGTCTGCCGAGTGTTTTGCAAGAAGAGAAAGAAAATTGTCCAAAACAGCTTGCAATCGAATGTTCATGTGAATAGAAAAGGCAGGAGAGTGGTCAGGTACTGTTTTCTCTCAGTTGGCACGCTGCGCACACAATCGCAGTGTTGTACAGCTTGTTTCATCACCTTTGCGAAGTTGCCGCTCTCTCCGGCTCCCGGAGACGAAGAAGCTGCTTCTTCGCGCAAAGACGATTCTGCCGCTCACAGTGCTCTGCGGTGTGCGCCTTCTGCCGAAAGACGCCCGGGAGCGGTGCTTAGCTCTGCAGAGCACCGTACCTTCGTCTTTAGCCTCTCTTCTCGTCTACATCTTAGCAAAAAGCTTTTCCACTCTGTCTGGCAAGGAGAAACTGTGCCAGCACAAAAAACATCTCCCATCGTGTTCTAGAGGCTGCACGCAGGTCTGCCGAGTGTTTTGCAAGAAGAGAAAGAAAGTTGTCCAAAACAGCTTGCAATCGAATGTTCATCTGAATAGAAAAGGCAGGAGAGTGGTCAGGTACTGTTTTCTCTCAGTTGGCAAGCTGCGCACACAATCGCAGTGTTGTACAGCTTGTTTCATCACCTTTGCGAAGTTGCCGCGCACACAATCGCAGTGTTGTACAGCTTGTTTCATCACCTTTGCGAAGTTGCCGCTCTCTCCCGCTCCCGGAGACGAAGAAGCTGCTTCTTCGCGCAAAGACGATTCTGCCGCTCACAGTGCTCTGCGGTGTGCGCCTTCTGCCGAAAGAGGTCCGGGAGCGGTGCTTAGCTCTGCAGAGCACCGTACCTTCGTCTTTAGCCTCTCTTCTCGTCTACATCTTAGCAAAAAGCTTTTCCACTCTGTCTGGCAAGGAGAAACTCTGCCAGCACAGAAAACATCTCCCATCGTGTTCTAGAGGCTGCACGGAGGTCTGCCGAGTGTTTTGCAAGAAGAGAAAGAAAATTGTCCAAAACAGCTTGCAATCGAATGTTCATGTGAATAGAAAAGGCAGGAGAGTGGTCAGGTACTGTTTTCTCTCAGTTGGCACGCTGCGCACACAATCGCAGTGTTGTACAGCTTGTTTCATCACCTTTGCGAAGTTGCCGCTCTCTCCGGCTCCCGGAGACGAAGAAGCTGCTTCTTCGCGCAAAGACGATTCTGCCGCTCACAGTGCTCTGCGGTGTGCGCCTTCTGCCGAAAGACGCCCGGGAGCGGTGCTTAGCTCTGCAGAGCACCGTACCTTCGTCTTTAGCCTCTCTTCTCGTCTACATCTTAGCAAAAAGCTTTTCCACTCTGTCTGGCAAGGAGAAACTGTGCCAGCACAAAAAACATCTCCCATCGTGTTCTAGAGGCTGCACGCAGGTCTGCCGAGTGTTTTGCAAGAAGAGAAAGAAAGTTGTCCAAAACAGCTTGCAATCGAATGTTCATGTGAATAGAAAAGGCAGGAGAGTGGTCAGGTACTGTTTTCTCTCAGTTGGCAAGCTGCGCACACAATCGCAGTGTTGTACAGCTTGTTTCATCACCTTTGCGAAGTTGCCGCTCTCTCCGGCTCCCGGAGACGAAGAAGCTGCTTCTTCGCGCAAAGACGATTCTGCCGCTCACAGTGCTCTGCGGTGTGCGCCTTCTGCCGAAAGACGCCCGGGAGCGGTGCTTAGCTCTGCAGAGCACCCTACCTTCGTCTTTAGCCTCTCTTCTCGTCTACATCTTAGCAAAAAGCTTTTCCACTCTGTCTGGCAAGGAGAAACTGTGCCAGCACAGAAAACATCTCCCATCGTGTTCTAGAGGCTGCACGCAGGTCTGCCGAGTGTTTTGCAAGAAGAGAAAGAAAGTTGTCCAAAACAGCTTGCAATCGAATGTTCATCTGAATAGAAAAGGCAGGAGAGTGGTCAGGTACTGTTTTCTCTCAGTTGGCAAGCTGCGCACACAATCGCAGTGTTGTACAGCTTGTTTCATCACCTTTGCGAAGTTGCCGCGCACACAATCGCAGTGTTGTACAGCTTGTTTCATCACCTTTGCGAAGTTGCCGCTCTCTCCCGCTCCCGGAGACGAAGAAGCTGCTTCTTCGCGCAAAGACGATTCTGCCGCTCACAGTGCTCTGCGGTGTGCGCCTTCTGCCGAAAGAGGTCCGGGAGCGGTGCTTAGCTCTGCAGAGCACCGTACCTTCGTCTTTAGCCTCTCTTCTCGTCTACATCTTAGCAAAAAGCTTTTCCACTCTGTCTGGCAAGGAGAAACTTTGCCAGCACAGAAAACATCTCCCATCGTGTTCTAGAGGCTGCACGGAGGTCTGCCGAGTGTTTTGCAAGAAGAGAAAGAAAGTTGTCCAAAACAGCTTGCAATCGAATGTTCATGTGATTACATAAGGCAGGAGAGTGGTCAGGTACTGTTTTCTCTCAGTTGGCAAGCTGCGCACACAATCACAGTGTTGTACAGCTTGTTTCATCACCTTTGCGAAGTTGCCGCTCTCTCCGGCTCCCGGAGACGAAGAAGCTGCTTCTTCGCGCAAAGACGATTCTGCCGCTCACAGTGCTCTGCGGTGTGCGCCTTCTGCCGAAAGAGGCCCGGGAGCGGTGCTTAGCTCTGAGAAGCACCGTACCTGCTTCTTTAGCCTCTCTTCTCGTCTACATCTTAGCAAAAAGCTTTTCCACTCTGTCTGGCAAGGAGAAACTGTGCCAGCACAGAAAACATCTCCCATCGTGTTCTAGAGGCTGCACGGAGGTCTGCCGAGTGTTTTGCAAGAAGAGAAAGAAAGTTGTCCAAAACAGCTTCCAATCGAATGTTCATGTGAATAGAAAAGGCAGGAGAGTGGTCAGGTACTGTTTTCTCTCAGTTGGCAAGCTGCGCACACAATCGCAGTGTTGTACAGCTTGTTTCATCACCTTTGCCAAGTTACCGCTCTCTCCGGCTCCCGGAGACGAAGAAGCTGCTTCTTCGCGCAAAGACGATTCTGCCGCTCACAGTGCTCTGCGGTGTGCGCCTTCTGCCGAAAAAGCCCCGGGAGCTGTGCTTAGCTCTGCAGAGCACCGTACCTTCGTCTTTAGCCTCTCTTCTCGTCTACATCTTAGCAAAAAGCTTTTCCACTCTGTCTGGCAAGGAGAAACTGTGCCAGCACAGAAAACATCTCCCATCGTGTTCTAGAGGCTGCACGGAGGTCTGCCGAGTGTTTTGCAAGAAGAGAAAGAAAGTTGTCCAAAACAGCTTGCAATCGAATGTTCATGTGAATAGAAAAGGCAGGAGAGTGGTCAGGTACTGTTTTCTCTCAGTTGGCAAGCTGCGCACACAATCGCAGTGTTGTACAGCTTGTTTCATCACCTTTGCGAAGTTGCCGCTCTCTCCGGCTCCCGGAGACGAAGAAGCTGCTTCTTCGCGCAAAGACGATTCTGCCGCTCACAGTGCTCTGCGGTGTGCGCCTTCTGCCGAAAGACGCCCGGGAGCGGTGCTTAGCTCTGCAGAGCACCGTACCTTCGTCTTTAGCCTCTCTTCTCGTCTACATCTTAGCAAAAAGCTTTTCCACTCTGTCTGGCAAGGAGAAACTGTGCCAGCACAGAAAACATCTCCCATCGTGTTCTAGAGGCTGCACGGAGGTCTGCCAAATGTTTTGAAAGAAGAGAAAGAAAGTTGTCCAAAACAGCTTCCAATCGAATGTTCATGTGAATAGAAAAGGCAGGAGAGTGGTCAGGTACTGTTTTCTCTCAGTTGGCAAGCTGCGCACACAATCGCAGGGTTGTACAGCTTGTTTCATCACCTTTGCGAAGTTGCCGCTCTCTCCGGCTCCCGGAGACGAAGAAGCTGCTTCTTCGCGCAAAGACGATTCTGCCGCTCACAGTGCTTGGCGGTGTGCGCCTTCTGCCGAAAGAGGTCCGGGAGCGGTGCTTAGCTCTGAGAAGCACCATACGTGCTTCTTTAGCCTCTCTTCTCGTCTACATCTTAGCAAAAAGCTTTTCCACTCTGTCTGGCAAGGAGAAACTTTGCCAGCACAGAAAACATCTCCCATCGTGTTCTAGAGGCTGCACGGAGGTCTGCCGAGTGTTTTGCAAGAAGAGAAAGAAAGTTGTCCAAAACAGCTTGCAATCGAATGTTCATGTGAATAGAAAAGGCAGGAGAGTGGTCAGGTACTGTTTTCTCTCAGTTGGCAAGCTGCGCACACAATCGCAGTGTTGTACAGCTTGTTTCATCACCTTTGCGAAGTTGCCGCTCTCTCCGGCTCCCGGAGACGAAGAAGCTGCTTCTTCGCACAAAGACGATTCTGCCGCTCACAGTGCTCTGCGGTGTGCGCCTTCTGCCGAAAGAGGTCCGGGAGCGGTGCTTAGCTCTGAGAAGCACCATACGTGCTTCTTTAGCCTCTCTTCTCGTCTACATCTTAGCAAAAAGCTTTTCCACTCTGTCTGGCAAGGAGAAACTGTGCCAGCACAGAAAACATCTCCCATCGTGTTCTAGAGGCTGCACGGAGGTCTGCCGAGTGTTTTGCAAGAAGAGAAAGAAAGTTGTCCAAAACAGCTTCCAATCGAATGTTCACGTGAATAGAAAAGGCAGGAGAGTGGTCAGGTACTGTTTTCTCTCAGTTGGCAAGCTGCGCACACAATCGCAGTGTTGTACAGCTTGTTTCATCACCTTTGCGAAGTTGCCGCTCTCTCCGGCTCCCGGAGACGAAGAAGCTGCTTCTTCGCGCAAAGACGATTCTGCCGCTCACAGTGCTCTGCGGTGTGCGCCTTCTGCCGAAAGAGGCCCGGGAGCGGTGCTTAGCTCTGCAGAGCACCGTACCTTCGTCTTTAGCCTCTCTTCTCGTCTACATCTTAGCAAAAAGCTTTTCCACTCTGTCTGGCAAGGAGAAACTGTGCCACCACAGAAAACATCTCCCATCGTATTCTAGAGGCTGCACGGAGGTCTGCCGAGTGTTTTGCAAGAAGAGAAAGAAAGTTGTCCAAAACAGCTTGCAATCGAATGTTCATGTGAATAGAAAAGGCAGGAGAGTGGTCAGGTACTGTTTTCTCTCACTTGGCAAGCTGCGCACACAATCGCAGTGTTGTACAGCTTGTTGCATCAACTTTGCGAAGTTGCCGCTCTCTCCGGCTCCCGGAGACGAAGAAGCTGCTTCTTCGCGCAAAGACGATTCTGCCGCTCACAGTGCTCTGCGGTGTGCGCCTTCTGCCGAAAGACGCCCGGGAGCGGTGCTTAGCTCTGCAGAGCACCGTACCTTCGTCTTTAGCCTCTCTTCTCGTCTACATCTTAGCAAAAAGCTTTTCCACTCTGTCTGGCAAGGAGAAACTGTGCCAGCACAAAAAACATCTCCCATCGTGTTCTAGAGGCTGCACGCAGGTCTGCCGAGTGTTTTGCAAGAAGAGAAAGAAAGTTGTCCAAAACAGCTTGCAATCGAATGTTCATGTGAATAGAAAAGGCAGGAGAGTGGTCAGGTACTGTTTTCTCTCAGTTGGCAAGCTGCGCACACAATCGCAGTGTTGTACAGCTTGTTTCATCACCTTTGCGAAGTTGCCGCTCTCTCCGGCTCCCGGAGACGAAGAAGCTGCTTCTTCGCGCAAAGACGATTCTGCCGCTCACAGTGCTCTGCGGTGTGCGCCTTCTGCCGAAAGACGCCCGGGAGCGGTGCTTAGCTCTGCAGAGCACCGTACCTTCGTCTTTAGCCTCTCTTCTCGTCTACATCTTAGCAAAAAGCTTTTCCACTCTGTCTGGCAAGGAGAAACTGTGCCAGCACAGAAAATATCTCCCATCGTGTTCTAGAGGCTGCACGGAGGTCTGCCGAGTGTTTTGCAAGAAGAGAAAGAAAGTTGTCCAAAACAGCTTGCAATCGAATGTTCATCTGAATAGAAAAGGCAGGAGAGTGGTCAGGTACTGTTTTCTCTCAGTTGGCAAGCTGCGCACACAATCGCAGTGTTGTACAGCTTGTTTCATCACCTTTGCGAAGTTGCCGCGCACACAATCGCAGTGTTGTACAGCTTGTTTCATCACCTTTGCGAAGTTGCCGCTCTCTCCCGCTCCCGGAGACGAAGAAGCTGCTTCTTCGCGCAAAGACGATTCTGCCGCTCACAGTGCTCTGCGGTGTGCGCCTTCTGCCGAAAGAGGTCCGGGAGCGGTGCTTAGCTCTGCAGAGCACCGTACCTTCGTCTTTAGCCTCTCTTCTCGTCTACATCTTAGCAAAAAGCTTTTCCACTCTGTCTGGCAAGGAGAAACTCTGCCAGCACAGAAAACATCTCCCATCGTGTTCTAGAGGCTGCACGGAGGTCTGCCGAGTGTTTTGCAAGAAGAGAAAGAAAATTGTCCAAAACAGCTTGCAATCGAATGTTCATGTGAATAGAAAAGGCAGGAGAGTGGTCAGGTACTGTTTTCTCTCAGTTGGCACGCTGCGCACACAATCGCAGTGTTGTACAGCTTGTTTCATCACCTTTGCGAAGTTGCCGCTCTCTCCGGCTCCCGGAGACGAAGAAGCTGCTTCTTCGCGCAAAGACGATTCTGCCGCTCACAGTGCTCTGCGGTGTGCGCCTTCTGCCGAAAGACGCCCGGGAGCGGTGCTTAGCTCTGCAGAGCACCGTACCTTCGTCTTTAGCCTCTCTTCTCGTCTACATCTTAGCAAAAAGCTTTTCCACTCTGTCTGGCAAGGAGAAACTTTGCCAGCACAGAAAACATCTCCCATCGTGTTCTAGAGGCTGCACGGAGGTCTGCCGAGTGTTTTGCAAGAAGAGAAAGAAAGTTGTCCAAAACAGCTTGCAATCGAATGTTCATGTGATTACATAAGGCAGGAGAGTGGTCAGGTACTGTTTTCTCTCAGTTGGCAAGCTGCGCACACAATCACAGTGTTGTACAGCTTGTTTCATCACCTTTGCGAAGTTGCCGCTCTCTCCGGCTCCCGGAGACGAAGAAGCTGCTTCTTCGCGCAAAGACGATTCTGCCGCTCACAGTGCTCTGCGGTGTGCGCCTTCTGCCGAAAGAGGCCCGGGAGCGGTGCTTAGCTCTGAGAAGCACCGTACCTGCTTCTTTAGCCTCTCTTCTCGTCTACATCTTAGCAAAAAGCTTTTCCACTCTGTCTGGCAAGGAGAAACTGTGCCAGCACAGAAAACATCTCCCATCGTGTTCTAGAGGCTGCACGGAGGTCTGCCGAGTGTTTTGCAAGAAGAGAAAGAAAGTTGTCCAAAACAGCTTGCAATCGAATGTTCATGTGAATAGAAAAGGCAGGAGAGTGGTCAGGTACTGTTTTCTCTCAGTTGGCAAGCTGCGCACACAATCGCAGTGTTGTACAGCTTGTTTCATCACCTTTGCCAAGTTACCGCTCTCTCCGGCTCCCGGAGACGAAGAAGCTGCTTCTTCGCGCAAAGACGATTCTGCCGCTCACAGTGCTCTGCGGTGTGCGCCTTCTGCCGAAAAAGCCCCGGGAGCTGTGCTTAGCTCTGCAGAGCACCGTACCTTCGTCTTTAGCCTCTCTTCTCGTCTACATCTTAGCAAAAAGCTTTTCCACTCTGTCTGGCAAGGAGAAACTGTGCCAGCACAGAAAACATCTCCCATCGTGTTCTAGAGGCTGCACGGAGGTCTGCCGAGTGTTTTGCAAGAAGAGAAAGAAAGTTGTCCAAAACAGCTTCCAATCGAATGTTCATGTGAATAGAAAAGGCAGGAGAGTGGTCAGGTACTGTTTTCTCTCAGTTGGCAAGCTGCGCACACAATCGCAGTGTTGTACAGCTTGTTTCATCACCTTTGCGAAGTTGCCGCTCTCTCCGGCTCCCGGAGACGAAGAAGCTGCTTCTTCGCGCAAAGACGATTCTGCCGCTCACAGTGCTCTGCGGTGTGCGCCTTCTGCCGAAAGAGGTCCGGGAGCGGTGCTTAGCTCTGAGAAGCACCATACGTGCTTCTTTAGCCTCTCTTCTCGTCTACATCTTAGCAAAAAGCTTTTCCACTCTGTCTGGCAAGGAGAAACTGTGCCAGCACAAAAAACATCTCCCATCGTGTTCTAGAGGCTGCACGCAGGTCTGCCGAGTGTTTTGCAAGAAGAGAAAGAAAGTTGTCCAAAACAGCTTGCAATCGAATGTTCATGTGAATAGAAAAGGCAGGAGAGTGGTCAGGTACTGTTTTCTCTCAGTTGGCAAGCTGCGCACACAATCGCAGTGTTGTACAGCTTGTTTCATCACCTTTGCCAAGTTACCGCTCTCTCCGGCTCCCGGAGACGAAGAAGCTGCTTCTTCGCGCAAAGACGATTCTGCCGCTCACAGTGCTCTGCGGTGTGCGCCTTCTGCCGAAAAAGCCCCGGGAGCTGTGCTTAGCTCTGCAGAGCACCGTACCTTCGTCTTTAGCCTCTCTTCTCGTCTACATCTTAGCAAAAAGCTTTTCCACTCTGTCTGGCAAGGAGAAACTGTGCCAGCACAGAAAACATCTCCCATCGTGTTCTAGAGGCTGCACGCAGGTCTGCCGAGTGTTTTGCAAGAAGAGAAAGAAAGTTGTCCAAAACAGCTTGCAATCGAATGTTCATGTGAATAGAAAAGGCAGGAGAGTGGTCAGGTACTGTTTTCTCTCAGTTGGCAAGCTGCGCACACAATCGCAGTGTTGTACAGCTTGTTTCATCACCTTTGCGAAGTTGCCGCTCTCTCCGGCTCCCGGAGACGAAGAAGCTGCTTCTTCGCGCAAAGACGATTCTGCCGCTCACAGTGCTCTGCGGTGTGCGCCTTCTGCCGAAAGAGGTCCGGGAGCGGTGCTTAGCTCTGAGAAGCACCGTACCTTCGTCTTTAGCCTCTCTTCTCGTCTACATCTTAGCAAAAAGCTTTTCCACTCTGTCTGGCAAGGAGAAACTGTGCCAGCACAGAAAACATCTCCCATCGTGTTCTAGAGGCTGCACGGAGGTCTGCCAAATGTTTTGAAAGAAGAGAAAGAAAGTTGTCCAAAACAGCTTCCAATCGAATGTTCATGTGAATAGAAAAGGCAGGAGAGTGGTCAGGTACTGTTTTCTCTCAGTTGGCAAGCTGCGCACACAATCGCAGGGTTGTACAGCTTGTTTCATCACCTTTGCCAAGTTGCCGCTCTCTCCGGCTCCCGGAGACGAAGAAGCTGCTTCTTCGCGCAAAGACGATTCTGCCGCTCACAGTGCTTGGCGGTGTGCGCCTTCTGCCGAAAGAGGTCCGGGAGCGGTGCTTAGCTCTGAGAAGCACCATACGTGCTTCTTTAGCCTCTCTTCTCGTCTACATCTTAGCAAAAAGCTTTTCCACTCTGTCTGGCAAGGAGAAACTTTGCCAGCACAGAAAACATCTCCCATCGTGTTCTAGAGGCTGCACGGAGGTCTGCCGAGTGTTTTGCAAGAAGAGAAAGAAAGTTGTCCAAAACAGCTTGCAATCGAATGTTCATGTGAATAGAAAAGGCAGGAGAGTGGTCAGGTACTGTTTTCTCTCAGTTGGCAAGCTGCGCACACAATCGCAGTGTTGTACAGCTTGTTTCATCACCTTTGCGAAGTTGCCGCTCTCTCCGGCTCCCGGAGACGAAGAAGCTGCTTCTTCGCACAAAGACGATTCTGCCGCTCACAGTGCTCTGCGGTGTGCGCCTTCTGCCGAAAGAGGTCCGGGAGCGGTGCTTAGCTCTGAGAAGCACCATACGTGCTTCTTTAGCCTCTCTTCTCGTCTACATCTTAGCAAAAAGCTTTTCCACTCTGTCTGGCAAGGAGAAACTGTGCCAGCACAGAAAACATCTCCCATCGTGTTCTAGAGGCTGCACGGAGGTCTGCCGAGTGTTTTGCAAGAAGAGAAAGAAAGTTGTCCAAAACAGCTTCCAATCGAATGTTCACGTGAATAGAAAAGGCAGGAGAGTGGTCAGGTACTGTTTTCTCTCAGTTGGCAAGCTGCGCACACAATCGCAGTGTTGTACAGCTTGTTTCATCACCTTTGCGAAGTTGCCGCTCTCTCCGGCTCCCGGAGACGAAGAAGCTGCTTCTTCGCGCAAAGACGATTCTGCCGCTCACAGTGCTCTGCGGTGTGCGCCTTCTGCCGAAAGAGCCCCGGGAGCTGTGCTTAGCTCTGCAGAGCACCGTACCTTCGTCTTTAGCCTCTCTTCTCGTCTACATCTTAGCAAAAAGCTTTTCCACTCTGTCTGGCAAGGAGAAACTGTGCCACCACAGAAAACATCTCCCATCGTATTCTAGAGGCTGCACGGAGGTCTGCCGAGTGTTTTGCAAGAAGAGAAAGAAAGTTGTCCAAAACAGCTTGCAATCGAATGTTCATGTGAATAGAAAAGGCAGGAGAGTGGTCAGGTACTGTTTTCTCTCACTTGGCAAGCTGCGCACACAATCGCAGTGTTGTACAGCTTGTTGCATCAACTTTGCGAAGTTGCCGCTCTCTCCGGCTCCCGGAGACGAAGAAGCTGCTTCTTCGCGCAAAGACGATTCTGCCGCTCACAGTGCTCTGCGGTGTGCGCCTTCTGCCGAAAGACGCCCGGGAGCGGTGCTTAGCTCTGCAGAGCACCGTACCTTCGTCTTTAGCCTCTCTTCTCGTCTACATCTTAGCAAAAAGCTTTTCCACTCTGTCTGGCAAGGAGAAACTGTGCCAGCACAAAAAACATCTCCCATCGTGTTCTAGAGGCTGCACGCAGGTCTGCCGAGTGTTTTGCAAGAAGAGAAAGAAAGTTGTCCAAAACAGCTTGCAATCGAATGTTCATGTGAATAGAAAAGGCAGGAGAGTGGTCAGGTACTGTTTTCTCTCAGTTGGCAAGCTGCGCACACAATCGCAGTGTTGTACAGCTTGTTTCATCACCTTTGCGAAGTTGCCGCTCTCTCCGGCTCCCGGAGACGAAGAAGCTGCTTCTTCGCGCAAAGACGATTCTGCCGCTCACAGTGCTCTGCGGTGTGCGCCTTCTGCCGAAAGACGCCCGGGAGCGGTGCTTAGCTCTGCAGAGCACCGTACCTTCGTCTTTAGCCTCTCTTCTCGTCTACATCTTAGCAAAAAGCTTTTCCACTCTGTCTGGCAAGGAGAAACTGTGCCAGCACAGAAAATATCTCCCATCGTGTTCTAGAGGCTGCACGGAGGTCTGCCGAGTGTTTTGCAAGAAGAGAAAGAAAGTTGTCCAAAACAGCTTGCAATCGAATGTTCATCTGAATAGAAAAGGCAGGAGAGTGGTCAGGTACTGTTTTCTCTCAGTTGGCAAGCTGCGCACACAATCGCAGTGTTGTACAGCTTGTTTCATCACCTTTGCGAAGTTGCCGCGCACACAATCGCAGTGTTGTACAGCTTGTTTCATCACCTTTGCGAAGTTGCCGCTCTCTCCCGCTCCCGGAGACGAAGAAGCTGCTTCTTCGCGCAAAGACGATTCTGCCGCTCACAGTGCTCTGCGGTGTGCGCCTTCTGCCGAAAGAGGTCCGGGAGCGGTGCTTAGCTCTGCAGAGCACCGTACCTTCGTCTTTAGCCTCTCTTCTCGTCTACATCTTAGCAAAAAGCTTTTCCACTCTGTCTGGCAAGGAGAAACTCTGCCAGCACAGAAAACATCTCCCATCGTGTTCTAGAGGCTGCACGGAGGTCTGCCGAGTGTTTTGCAAGAAGAGAAAGAAAATTGTCCAAAACAGCTTGCAATCGAATGTTCATGTGAATAGAAAAGGCAGGAGAGTGGTCAGGTACTGTTTTCTCTCAGTTGGCACGCTGCGCACACAATCGCAGTGTTGTACAGCTTGTTTCATCACCTTTGCGAAGTTGCCGCTCTCTCCGGCTCCCGGAGACGAAGAAGCTGCTTCTTCGCGCAAAGACGATTCTGCCGCTCACAGTGCTCTGCGGTGTGCGCCTTCTGCCGAAAGACGCCCGGGAGCGGTGCTTAGCTCTGCAGAGCACCGTACCTTCGTCTTTAGCCTCTCTTCTCGTCTACATCTTAGCAAAAAGCTTTTCCACTCTGTCTGGCAAGGAGAAACTTTGCCAGCACAGAAAACATCTCCCATCGTGTTCTAGAGGCTGCACGGAGGTCTGCCGAGTGTTTTGCAAGAAGAGAAAGAAAGTTGTCCAAAACAGCTTGCAATCGAATGTTCATGTGATTACATAAGGCAGGAGAGTGGTCAGGTACTGTTTTCTCTCAGTTGGCAAGCTGCGCACACAATCACAGTGTTGTACAGCTTGTTTCATCACCTTTGCGAAGTTGCCGCTCTCTCCGGCTCCCGGAGACGAAGAAGCTGCTTCTTCGCGCAAAGACGATTCTGCCGCTCACAGTGCTCTGCGGTGTGCGCCTTCTGCCGAAAGAGGCCCGGGAGCGGTGCTTAGCTCTGAGAAGCACCGTACCTGCTTCTTTAGCCTCTCTTCTCGTCTACATCTTAGCAAAAAGCTTTTCCACTCTGTCTGGCAAGGAGAAACTGTGCCAGCACAGAAAACATCTCCCATCGTGTTCTAGAGGCTGCACGGAGGTCTGCCGAGTGTTTTGCAAGAAGAGAAAGAAAGTTGTCCAAAACAGCTTCCAATCGAATGTTCATGTGAATATAAAAGGCAGGAGAGTGGTCAGGTACTGTTTTCTCTCAGTTGGCAAGCTGCGCACACAATCGCAGTGTTGTACAGCTTGTTTCATCACCTTTGCCAAGTTACCGCTCTCTCCGGCTCCCGGAGACGAAGAAGCTGCTTCTTCGCGCAAAGACGATTCTGCCGCTCACAGTGCTCTGCGGTGTGCGCCTTCTGCCGAAAAAGCCCCGGGAGCTGTGCTTAGCTCTGCAGAGCACCGTACCTTCGTCTTTAGCCTCTCTTCTCGTCTACATCTTAGCAAAAAGCTTTTCCACTCTGTCTGGCAAGGAGAAACTGTGCCAGCACAGAAAACATCTCCCATCGTGTTCTAGAGGCTGCACGGAGGTCTGCCGAGTGTTTTGCAAGAAGAGAAAGAAAGTTGTCCAAAACAGCTTCCAATCGAATGTTCATGTGAATAGAAAAGGCAGGAGAGTGGTCAGGTACTGTTTTCTCTCAGTTGGCAAGCTGCGCACACAATCGCAGTGTTGTACAGCTTGTTTCATCACCTTTGCGAAGTTGCCGCTCTCTCCGGCTCCCGGAGACGAAGAAGCTGCTTCTTCGCGCAAAGACGATTCTGCCGCTCACAGTGCTCTGCGGTGTGCGCCTTCTGCCGAAAGAGGTCCGGGAGCGGTGCTTAGCTCTGAGAAGCACCATACGTGCTTCTTTAGCCTCTCTTCTCGTCTACATCTTAGCAAAAAGCTTTTCCACTCTGTCTGGCAAGGAGAAACTGTGCCAGCACAAAAAACATCTCCCATCGTGTTCTAGAGGCTGCACGCAGGTCTGCCGAGTGTTTTGCAAGAAGAGAAAGAAAGTTGTCCAAAACAGCTTGCAATCGAATGTTCATGTGAATAGAAAAGGCAGGAGAGTGGTCAGGTACTGTTTTCTCTCAGTTGGCAAGCTGCGCACACAATCGCAGTGTTGTACAGCTTGTTTCATCACCTTTGCGAAGTTGCCGCTCTCTCCGGCTCCCGGAGACGAAGAAGCTGCTTCTTCGCGCAAAGACTATTCTGCCGCTCACAGTGCTCTGCGGTGTGCGCCTTCTGCCGAAAGACGCCCGGGAGCGGTGCTTAGCTCTGCAGAGCACCGTACCTTCGTCTTTAGCCTCTCTTCTCGTCTACATCTTAGCAAAAAGCTTTTCCACTCTGTCTGGCAAGGAGAAACTGTGCCAGCACAAAAAACATCTCCCATCGTGTTCTAGAGGCTGCACGCAGGTCTGCCGAGTGTTTTGCAAGAAGAGAAAGAAAGTTGTCCAAAACAGCTTGCAATCGAATGTTCATGTGAATAGAAAAGGCAGGAGAGTGGTCAGGTACTGTTTTCTCTCAGTTGGCACGCTGCGCACACAATCGCAGTGTTGTACAGCTTGTTTCATCACCTTTGCGAAGTTGCCGCTCTCTCCGGCTCCCGGAGACGAAGAAGCTGCTTCTTCGCGCAAAGACGATTCTGCCGCTCACAGTGCTCTGCGGTGTGCGCCTTCTGCCGAAAGACGCCCGGGAGCGGTGCTTAGCTCTGCAGAGCACCGTACCTTCGTCTTTAGCCTCTCTTCTCGTCTACATCTTAGCAAAAAGCTTTTCCACTCTGTCTGGCAAGGAGAAACTGTGCCAGCACAGAAAACATCTCCCATCGTGTTCTAGAGGCTGCACGGAGGTCTGCCGAGTGTTTTGCAAGAAGAGAAAGAAAGTTGTCCAAAACAGCTTGCAATCGAATGTTCATGTGAATAGAAAAGGCAGGAGAGTGGTCAGGTACTGTTTTCTCTCAGTTGGCACGCTGCGCACACAATCGCAGTGTTGTACAGCTTGTTTCATCACCTTTGCGAAGTTGCCGCTCTCTCCGGCTCCCGGAGACGAAGAAGCTGCTTCTTCGCGCAAAGACGATTCTGCCGCTCACAGTGCTCTGCGGTGTGCGCCTTCTGCCGAAAGACGCCCGGGAGCGGTGCTTAGCTCTGCAGAGCACCGTACCTTCGTCTTTAGCCTCTCTTCTCGTCTACATCTTAGCAAAAAGCTTTTCCACTCTGTCTGGCAAGGAGAAACTGTGCCAGCACAGAAAACATCTCCCATCGTGTTCTAGAGGCTGCACGCAGGTCTGCCGAGTGTTTTGCAAGAAGAGAAAGAAAGTTGTCCAAAACAGCTTCCAATCGAATGTTCATGTGATTACATAAGGCAGGAGAGTGGTCAGGTACTGTTTTCTCTCAGTTGGCAAGCTGCGCACACAATCACAGTGTTGTACAGCTTGTTTCATCACCTTTGCGAAGTTGCCGCTCTCTCCGGCTCCCGGAGACGAAGAAGCTGCTTCTTCGCGCAAAGACGATTCTGCCGCTCACAGTGCTCTGCGGTGTGCGCCTTCTGCCGAAAGAGGCCCGGGAGCGGTGCTTAGCTCTGAGAAGCACCGTACCTGCTTCTTTAGCCTCTCTTCTCGTCTACATCTTAGCAAAAAGCTTTTCCACTCTGTCTGGCAAGGAGAAACTGTGCCAGCACAGAAAACATCTCCCATCGTGTTCTAGAGGCTGCACTGAGATCTGCCGAGTGTTTTGCAAGAAGAGAAAGAAAGTTGTCCAAAACAGCTTGCAATCGAATGTTCATGTGAATAGAAAAGGCAAGAGAGTGGTCAGGTACTGTTTTCTCTCAGTTGGCACGCTGCGCACACAATCGCAGTGTTGTACAGCTTGTTTCATCACCTTTGCGAAGTTGCCGCTCTCTCCGGCTCCCGGAGACGAAGAAGCTGCTTCTTCGCGCAAAGACGATTCTGCCGCTCACAGTGCTCTGCGGTGTGCGCCTTCTGCCGAAAGACGCCCGGGAGCGGTGCTTAGCTCTGCAGAGCACCGTACCTTCGTCTTTAGCCTCTCTTCTCGTCTACATCTTAGCAAAAAGCTTTTCCACTCTGTCTGGCAAGGAGAAACTTTGCCAGCACAGAAAACATCTCCCATCGTGTTCTAGAGGCTGCACGGAGGTCTGCCGAGTGTTTTGCAAGAAGAGAAAGAAAGTTGTCCAAAACAGCTTGCAATCGAATGTTCATGTGATTACATAAGGCAGGAGAGTGGTCAGGTACTGTTTTCTCTCAGTTGGCAAGCTGCGCACACAATCACAGTGTTGTACAGCTTGTTTCATCACCTTTGCGAAGTTGCCGCTCTCTCCGGCTCCCGGAGACGAAGAAGCTGCTTCTTCGCGCAAAGACGATTCTGCCGCTCACAGTGCTCTGCGGTGTGCGCCTTCTGCCGAAAGAGGCCCGGGAGCGGTGCTTAGCTCTGAGAAGCACCGTACCTGCTTCTTTAGCCTCTCTTCTCGTCTACATCTTAGCAAAAAGCTTTTCCACTCTGTCTGGCAAGGAGAAACTGTGCCAGCACAGAAAACATCTCCCATCGTGTTCTAGAGGCTGCACGGAGGTCTGCCGAGTGTTTTGCAAGAAGAGAAAGAAAGTTGTCCAAAACAGCTTCCAATCGAATGTTCATGTGAATAGAAAAGGCAGGAGAGTGGTCAGGTACTGTTTTCTCTCAGTTGGCAAGCTGCGCACACAATCGCAGTGTTGTACAGCTTGTTTCATCACCTTTGCGAAGTTGCCGCTCTCTCCGGCTCCCGGAGACGAAGAAGCTGCTTCTTCGCGCAAAGACGATTCTGCCGCTCACAGTGCTCTGCGGTGTGCGCCTTCTGCCGAAAAAGCCCCGGGAGCTGTGCTTAGCTCTGCAGAGCACCGTACCTTCGTCTTTAGCCTCTCTTCTCGTCTACATCTTAGCAAAAAGCTTTTCCACTCTGTCTGGCAAGGAGAAACTGTGCCAGCACAGAAAACATCTCCCATCGTGTTCTAGAGGCTGCACGGAGGTCTGCCGAGTGTTTTGCAAGAAGAGAAAGAAAGTTGTCCAAAACAGCTTCCAATCGAATGTTCATGTGAATAGAAAAGGCAGGAGAGTGGTCAGGTACTGTTTTCTCTCAGTTGGCAAGCTGCGCACACAATCGCAGTGTTGTACAGCTTGTTTCATCACCTTTGCGAAGTTGCCGCTCTCTCCGGCTCCCGGAGACGAAGAAGCTGCTTCTTCGCGCAAAGACGATTCTGCCGCTCACAGTGCTCTGCGGTGTGCGCCTTCTGCCGAAAGAGGTCCGGGAGCGGTGCTTAGCTCTGAGAAGCACCATACGTGCTTCTTTAGCCTCTCTTCTCGTCTACATCTTAGCAAAAAGCTTTTCCACTCTGTCTGGCAAGGAGAAACTGTGCCAGCACAAAAAACATCTCCCATCGTGTTCTAGAGGCTGCACGCAGGTCTGCCGAGTGTTTTGCAAGAAGAGAAAGAAAGTTGTCCAAAACAGCTTGCAATCGAATGTTCATGTGAATAGAAAAGGCAGGAGAGTGGTCAGGTACTGTTTTCTCTCAGTTGGCAAGCTGCGCACACAATCGCAGTGTTGTACAGCTTGTTTCATCACCTTTGCGAAGTTGCCGCTCTCTCCGGCTCCCGGAGACGAAGAAGCTGCTTCTTCGCGCAAAGACTATTCTGCCGCTCACAGTGCTCTGCGGTGTGCGCCTTCTGCCGAAAGACGCCCGGGAGCGGTGCTTAGCTCTGCAGAGCACCGTACCTTCGTCTTTAGCCTCTCTTCTCGTCTACATCTTAGCAAAAAGCTTTTCCACTCTGTCTGGCAAGGAGAAACTGTGCCAGCACAAAAAACATCTCCCATCGTGTTCTAGAGGCTGCACGCAGGTCTGCCGAGTGTTTTGCAAGAAGAGAAAGAAAGTTGTCCAAAACAGCTTGCAATCGAATGTTCATGTGAATAGAAAAGGCAGGAGAGTGGTCAGGTACTGTTTTCTCTCAGTTGGCACGCTGCGCACACAATCGCAGTGTTGTACAGCTTGTTTCATCACCTTTGCGAAGTTGCCGCTCTCTCCGGCTCCCGGAGACGAAGAAGCTGCTTCTTCGCGCAAAGACGATTCTGCCGCTCACAGTGCTCTGCGGTGTGCGCCTTCTGCCGAAAGACGCCCGGGAGCGGTGCTTAGCTCTGCAGAGCACCGTACCTTCGTCTTTAGCCTCTCTTCTCGTCTACATCTTAGCAAAAAGCTTTTCCACTCTGTCTGGCAAGGAGAAACTGTGCCAGCACAGAAAACATCTCCCATCGTGTTCTAGAGGCTGCACGGAGGTCTGCCGAGTGTTTTGCAAGAAGAGAAAGAAAGTTGTCCAAAACAGCTTGCAATCGAATGTTCATGTGAATAGAAAAGGCAGGAGAGTGGTCAGGTACTGTTTTCTCTCAGTTGGCACGCTGCGCACACAATCGCAGTGTTGTACAGCTTGTTTCATCACCTTTGCGAAGTTGCCGCTCTCTCCGGCTCCCGGAGACGAAGAAGCTGCTTCTTCGCGCAAAGACGATTCTGCCGCTCACAGTGCTCTGCGGTGTGCGCCTTCTGCCGAAAGACGCCCGGGAGCGGTGCTTAGCTCTGCAGAGCACCGTACCTTCGTCTTTAGCCTCTCTTCTCGTCTACATCTTAGCAAAAAGCTTTTCCACTCTGTCTGGCAAGGAGAAACTGTGCCAGCACAGAAAACATCTCCCATCGTGTTCTAGAGGCTGCACGCAGGTCTGCCGAGTGTTTTGCAAGAAGAGAAAGAAAGTTGTCCAAAACAGCTTCCAATCGAATGTTCATGTGATTACATAAGGCAGGAGAGTGGTCAGGTACTGTTTTCTCTCAGTTGGCAAGCTGCGCACACAATCACAGTGTTGTACAGCTTGTTTCATCACCTTTGCGAAGTTGCCGCTCTCTCCGGCTCCCGGAGACGAAGAAGCTGCTTCTTCGCGCAAAGACGATTCTGCCGCTCACAGTGCTCTGCGGTGTGCGCCTTCTGCCGAAAGAGGCCCGGGAGCGGTGCTTAGCTCTGAGAAGCACCGTACCTGCTTCTTTAGCCTCTCTTCTCGTCTACATCTTAGCAAAAAGCTTTTCCACTCTGTCTGGCAAGGAGAAACTGTGCCAGCACAGAAAACATCTCCCATCGTGTTCTAGAGGCTGCACTGAGATCTGCCGAGTGTTTTGCAAGAAGAGAAAGAAAGTTGTCCAAAACAGCTTGCAATCGAATGTTCATGTGAATAGAAAAGGCAAGAGAGTGGTCAGGTACTGTTTTCTCTCAGTTGGCAAGCTGCGCACACAATCGCAGTGTTGTACAGCTTGTTTCATCACCTTTGCGAAGTTGCCGCTCTCTCCGGCTCCCGGAGACGAAGAAGCTGCTTCTTCGCGCAAAGACGATTCTGCCGCTCACAGTGCTCTGCGGTGTGCGCCTTCTGCCGAAAGAGGTCCGGGAGCTGTGCTTAGCTCTGCAGAGCACCGTACCTTCGTCTTTAGCCTCTCTTCTCGTCTACATCTTAGCAAAAAGCTTTTCCACTCTGTCTGGCAAGGAGAAACTGTGCCAGCACAGAAAACATCTCCCATCGTGTTCTAGAGGCTGCACGCAGGTCTGCCGAGTGTTTTGCAAGAAGAGAAAGAAAGTTGTCCAAAACAGCTTGCAATCGAATGTTCACATGAATAGAAAAGGCAGGAGAGTGGTCAGGTACTCTTTTCTCTCAGTTGGCAAGCTGCGCACACAATCGCAGTGTTGTACAGCTTGTTTCATCACCTTTGCGAAGTTGCCGCTCTCTCCGGCTCCCGGAGACGAAGAAGCTGCTTCTTCGCGCAAAGACGATTCTGCCGCTCACAGTGCTCTGCGGTGTGCGCCTTCTGCCGAAAGATGCCCGGGAGCGGTGCTTAGCTCTGCAGAGCACCGTACCTTCGTCTTTAGCCTCTCTTCTCGTCTACATCTTAGCAAAAAGCTTTTCCACTCTGTCTGGCAAGGAGAAACTGTGCCAGCACAAAAAACATCTCCCATCGTGTTCTAGAGGCTGCACGCAGGTCTGCCGAGTGTTTTGCAAGAAGAGAAAGAAAGTTGTCCAAAACAGCTTCCAATCGAATGTTCATGTGAATAGAAAAGGCAGGAGAGTGGTCAGGTACTGTTTTCTCTCAGTTGGCACGCTGCGCACACAATCGCAGTGTTGTACAGCTTGTTTCATCACCTTTGCGAAGTTGCCGCTCTCTCCGGCTCCCGGAGACGAAGAAGCTGCTTCTTCGCGCAAAGACGATTCTGCCGCTCACAGTGCTCTGCGGTGTGCGCCTTCTGCCGAAAGACGCCCGGGAGCGGTGCTTAGCTCTGCAGAGCACCGTACCTTCGTCTTTAGCCTCTCTTCTCGTCTACATCTTAGCAAAAAGCTTTTCCACTCTGTCTGGCAAGGAGAAACTTTGCCAGCACAGAAAACATCTCCCATCGTGTTCTAGAGGCTGCACGCAGGTCTGCCGAGTGTTTTGCAAGAAGAGAAAGAAAGTTGTCCAAAACAGCTTGCAATCGAATGTTCATGTGATTACATAAGGCAGGAGAGTGGTCAGGTACTGTTTTCTCTCAGTTGGCAAGCTGCGCACACAATCACAGTGTTGTACAGCTTGTTTCATCACCTTTGCGAAGTTGCCGCTCTCTCCGGCTCCCGGAGACGAAGAAGCTGCTTCTTCGCGCAAAGACGATTCTGCCGCTCACAGTGCTCTGCGGTGTGCGCCTTCTGCCGAAAGAGGCCCGGGAGCGGTGCTTAGCTCTGAGAAGCACCGTACCTGCTTCTTTAGCCTCTCTTCTCGTCTACATCTTAGCAAAAAGCTTTTCCACTCTGTCTGGCAAGGAGAAACTGTGCCAGCACAGAAAACATCTCCCATCGTGTTCTAGAGGCTGCACGGAGGTCTGCCGAGTGTTTTGCAAGAAGAGAAAGAAAGTTGTCCAAAACAGCTTCCAATCGAATGTTCATGTGAATAGAAAAGGCAGGAGAGTGGTCAGGTACTGTTTTCTCTCAGTTGGCAAGCTGCGCACACAATCGCAGTGTTGTACAGCTTGTTTCATCACCTTTGCCAAGTTACCGCTCTCTCCGGCTCCCGGAGACGAAGAAGCTGCTTCTTCGCGCAAAGACGATTCTGCCGCTCACAGTGCTCTGCGGTGTGCGCCTTCTGCCGAAAAAGCCCCGGGAGCTGTGCTTAGCTCTGCAGAGCACCGTACCTTCGTCTTTAGCCTCTCTTCTCGTCTACATCTTAGCAAAAAGCTTTTCCACTCTGTCTGGCAAGGAGAAACTGTGCCAGCACAGAAAACATCTCCCATCGTGTTCTAGAGGCTGCACGGAGGTCTGCCGAGTGTTTTGCAAGAAGAGAAAGAAAGTTGTCCAAAACAGCTTCCAATCGAATGTTCATGTGAATAGAAAAGGCAGGAGAGTGGTCAGGTACTGTTTTCTCTCAGTTGGCAAGCTGCGCACACAATCGCAGTGTTGTACAGCTTGTTTCATCACCTTTGCGAAGTTGCCGCTCTCTCCGGCTCCCGGAGACGAAGAAGCTGCTTCTTCGCGCAAAGACGATTCTGCCGCTCACAGTGCTCTGCGGTGTGCGCCTTCTGCCGAAAGAGGTCCGGGAGCGGTGCTTAGCTCTGAGAAGCACCATACGTGCTTTTTTAGCCTCTCTTCTCGTCTACATCTTAGCAAAAAGCTTTTCCACTCTGTCTGGCAAGGAGAAACTGTGCCAGCACAAAAAACATCTCCCATCGTGTTCTAGAGGCTGCACGCAGGTCTGCCGAGTGTTTTGCAAGAAGAGAAAGAAAGTTGTCCAAAACAGCTTGCAATCGAATATTCATGTGAATAGAAAAGGCAGGAGAGTGGTCAGGTACTGTTTTCTCTCAGTTGGCAAGCTGCGCACACAATCGCAGTGTTGTACAGCTTGTTTCATCACCTTTGTGAAGTTGCCGCTCTCTCCGGCTCCCGGAGACGAAGAAGCTGCTTCTTCGCGCAAAGACGATTCGGCCGCTCACAGTGCTCTGCGGTGTGCGCCTTCTGCCGAAAGACGCCCGGGAGCGGTGCTTAGCTCTGCAGAGCACCGTACCTTCGTCTTTAGCCTCTCTTCTCGTCTACATCTTAGCAAAAAGCTTTTCCACTCTGTCTGGCAAGGAGAAACTGTGCCAGCACAAAAAACATCTCCCATCGTGTTCTAGAGGCTGCACGCAGGTCTGCCGAGTGTTTTGCAAGAAGAGAAAGAAAGTTGTCCAAAACAGCTTCCAATCGAATGTTCATGTGAATAGAAAAGGCAGGAGAGTGGTCAGGTACTGTTTTCTCTCAGTTGGCACGCTGCGCACACAATCGCAGTGTTGTACAGCTTGTTTCATCACCTTTGCGAAGTTGCCGCTCTCTCCGGCTCCCGGAGACGAAGAAGCTGCTTCTTCGCGCAAAGACGATTCTGCCGCTCACAGTGCTCTGCGGTGTGCGCCTTCTGCCGAAAGACGCCCGGGAGCGGTGCTTAGCTCTGCAGAGCACCGTACCTTCGTCTTTAGCCTCTCTTCTCGTCTACATCTTAGCAAAAAGCTTTTCCACTCTGTCTGGCAAGGAGAAACTGTGCCAGCACAGAAAACATCTCCCATCGTGTTCTAGAGGCTGCACGGAGGTCTGCCGAGTGTTTTGCAAGAAGAGAAAGAAAGTTGTCCAAAACAGCTTGCAATCGAATGTTCATGTGAATAGAAAAGGCAGGAGAGTGGTCAGGTACTGTTTTCTCTCAGTTGGCACGCTGCGCACACAATCGCAGTGTTGTACAGCTTGTTTCATCACCTTTGCGAAGTTGCCGCTCTCTCCGGCTCCCGGAGACGAAGAAGCTGCTTCTTCGCGCAAAGACGATTCTGCCGCTCACAGTGCTCTGCGGTGTGCGCCTTCTGCCGAAAGACGCCCGGGAGCGGTGCTTAGCTCTGCAGAGCACCGTACCTTCGTCTTTAGCCTCTCTTCTCGTCTACATCTTAGCAAAAAGCTTTTCCACTCTGTCTGGCAAGGAGAAACTGTGCCAGCACAGAAAACATCTCCCATCGTGTTCTAGAGGCTGCACGCAGGTCTGCCGAGTGTTTTGCAAGAAGAGAAAGAAAGTTGTCCAAAACAGCTTCCAATCGAATGTTCATGTGATTACATAAGGCAGGAGAGTGGTCAGGTACTGTTTTCTCTCAGTTGGCAAGCTGCGCACACAATCACAGTGTTGTACAGCTTGTTTCATCACCTTTGCGAAGTTGCCGCTCTCTCCGGCTCCCGGAGACGAAGAAGCTGCTTCTTCGCGCAAAGACGATTCTGCCGCTCACAGTGCTCTGCGGTGTGCGCCTTCTGCCGAAAGAGGCCCGGGAGCGGTGCTTAGCTCTGAGAAGCACCGTACCTGCTTCTTTAGCCTCTCTTCTCGTCTACATCTTAGCAAAAAGCTTTTCCACTCTGTCTGGCAAGGAGAAACTGTGCCAGCACAGAAAACATCTCCCATCGTGTTCTAGAGGCTGCACGCAGGTCTGCCGAGTGTTTTGCAAGAAGAGAAAGAAAGTTGTCCAAAACAGCTTGCAATCGAATGTTCATGTGAATAGAAAAGGCAAGAGAGTGGTCAGGTACTGTTTTCTCTCAGTTGGCAAGCTGCGCACACAATCGCAGTGTTGTACAGCTTGTTTCATCACCTTTGCGAAGTTGCCGCTCTCTCCGGCTCCCGGAGACGAAGAAGCTGCTTCTTCGCGCAAAGACGATTCTGCCTCTCACAGTGCTCTGCGGTGTGCGCCTTCTGCCGAAAGAGCCCCGGGAGCGGTGCTTAGCTCTGCAGAGCACCGTACCTTCGTCTTTAGCCTCTCTTCTCGTCTACATCTTAGCAAAAAGCTTTTCCACTCTGTCTGGCAAGGAGAAACTGTGCCAGCACAGAAAACATCTCCCATCGTGTTCTAGAGGCTGCACAGAGGTCTGCCGAGTGTTTTGCAAGAAGAGAAAGAAAGTTGTCCAAAACAGCTTGCAATCGAATGTTCATCTGAATAGAAAAGGCAGGAGAGTGGTCAGGTACTGTTTTCTCTCAGTTGGCAAGCTGCGCACACAATCGCAGTGTCGTACAGCTTGTTTCATCACCTTTGCGAAGTTGCCGCTCTCTCCGGCTCCCGGAGACGAAGAAGCTGCTTCTTCGCGCAAAGACGATTCTGCCGCTCACAGTGCTCTGCGGTGTGCGCCTTCTGCCGAAAGAGGTCCGGGAGCTGTGCTTAGCTCTGCAGAGCACCGTACCTTCGTCTTTAGCCTCTCTTCTCGTCTACATCTTAGCAAAAAGCTTTTCCACTCTGTCTGGCAAGGAGAAACTGTGCCAGCACAGAAAACATCTCCCATCGTGTTCTAGAGGCTGCACGGAGGTCTGCCGAGTGTTTTGCAAGAAGAGAAAGAAAGTTGTCCAAAACAGCTTGCAATCGAATGTTCACATGAATAGAAAAGGCAGGAGAGTGGTCAGGTACTCTTTTCTCTCAGGTGGCAAGCTGCGCACACAATCGCAGTGTTGTACAGCTTGTTTCATCACCTTTGCGAAGTTGCCGCTCTCTCCGGCTCCCGGAGACGAAGAAGCTGCTTCTTCGCGCAAAGACGATTCTGCCGCTCACAGTGCTCTGCGGTGTGCGCCTTCTGCCGAAAGATGCCCGGGAGCGGTGCTTAGCTCTGCAGAGCACCGTACCTTCGTCTTTAGCCTCTCTTCTCGTCTACATCTTAGCAAAAAGCTTTTCCACCCTGTCTGGCAAGGAGAAACTGTGCCAGCACAAAAAACATCTCCCATCGTGTTCTAGAGGCTGCACGCAGGTCTGCCGAGTGTTTTGCAAGAAGAGAAAGAAAGTTGTCCAAAACAGCTTGCAATCGAATGTTCATGTGAATAGAAAAGGCAGGAGAGTGGTCAGGTACTGTTTTCTCTCACTTGGCAAGCTGCGCACACAATCGCAGTGTTGTACAGCTTGTTTCATCACCTTTGCGAAGTTGCCGCTCTCTCCGGCTCCTGGAGACGAAGAAGCTGCTTCTTCGCGCAAAGACGATTCTGCCGCTCACAGTGCTCTGCGGTGTGCGCCTTCTGCCGAAAGACGCCCGGGAGCGGTGCTTAGCTCTGCAGAGCACCGTACCTTCGTCTTTAGCCTCTCTTCTCGTCTACATCTTAGCAAAAAGCTTTTCCACTCTGTCTGGCAAGGAGAAACTGTGCCAGCACAGAAAACATCTCCCATCGTGTTCTAGAGGCTGCACGGAGGTCTGCCGAGTGTTTTGCAAGAAGAGAAAGAAAGTTGTCCAAAACAGCTTCCAATCGAATGTTCATCTGAATAGAAAAGGCAGGAGAGTGGTCAGGTACTGTTTTCTCTCAGTTGGCAAGCTGCGCACACAATCGCAGTGTTGTACAGCTTGTTTCATCACCTTTGCGAAGTTGCCGCTCTCTCCGGCTCCCGGAGACGAAGAAGCTGCTTCTTCGCGCAAAGACGATTCTGCCGCTCACAGTGCTCTGCGGTGTGCGCCTTCTGCCGAAAGACGCCCGGGAGCGGTGCTTAGCTCTGCAGAGCACCGTACCTTCGTCTTTAGCCTCTCTTCTCGTCTACATCTTAGCAAAAAGCTTTTCCACTCTGTCTGGCAAGGAGAAACTGTGCCAGCACAGAAAACATCTCCCATCGTGTTCTAGAGGCTGCACGGAGGTCTGCCGAGTGTTTTGCAAGAAGAGAAAGAAAGTTGTCCAAAACAGCTTGCAATCGAATGTTCATCTGAATAGAAAGGGCAGGAGAGTGGTCAGGTACTGTTTTCTCTCAGTTGGCAAGCTGCGCACACAATCGCAGTGTTGTACAGCTTGTTTCATCACCTTTGCGAAGTTGCCGCTCTCTCCGGCTCCCGGAGACGAAGAAGCTGCTTCTTCGCGCAAAGACGATTCTGCCGCTCACAGTGCTCTGCGGTGTGCGCCTTCTGCCGAAAGAGGTCCGGGAGCGGTGCTTAGCTCTGAGAAGAACCATACGTGCTTCTTTAGCCTCTCTTCTCGTCTACATCTTAGCAAAAAGCTTTTCCACTCTGTCTGGCAAGGAGAAACTGTGCCAGCACAGAAAACATCTCCCATCGTGTTCTAGAGGCTGCACGCAGGTCTGCCGAGTGTTTTGCAAGAAGAGAAAGAAAGTTGTCCAAAACAGCTTCCAATCGAATGTTCATGTGAATAGAAAAGGCAGGAGAGTGGTCAGGTACTGTTTTCTCTCAGTTGGCAAGCTGCGCACACAATCGCAGTGTTGTACAGCTTGTTTCATCACCTTTGCGAAGTTGCCGCTCTCTCCGGCTCCCGGAGACGAAGAAGCTGCTTCTTCGCGCAAAGACGATTCTGCCGCTCACAGTGCTCTGCGGTGTGCGCCTTCTGCCGAAAGACGCCCGGGAGCGGTGCTTAGCTCTGAGAAGCACCATACGTGCTTTTTTAGCCTCTCTTCTCGTCTACATCTTAGCAAAAAGCTTTTCCACTCTGTCTGGCAAGGAGAAACTGTGCCAGCACAAAAAACATCTCCCATCGTGTTCTAGAGGCTGCACGCAGGTCTGCCGAGTGTTTTGCAAGAAGAGAAAGAAAGTTGTCCAAAACAGCTTGCAATCGAATATTCATGTCAATAGAAAAGGCAGGAGAGTGGTCAGGTACTGTTTTCTCTCAGTTGGCAAGCTGCGCACACAATCGCAGTGTTGTACAGCTTGTTTCATCACCTTTGCGAAGTTGCCGCTCTCTCCGGCTCCCGGAGACGAAGAAGCTGCTTCTTCGCGCAAAGACGATTCTGCCGCTCACAGTGCTCTGCGGTGTGCGCCTTCTGCCGAAAGACGCCCGGGAGCGGTGCTTAGCTCTGCAGAGCACCGTACCTTCGTCTTTAGCCTCTCTTCTCGTCTACATCTTAGCAAAAAGCTTTTCCACTCTGTCTGGCAAGGAGAAACTGTGCCAGCACAAAAAACATCTCCCATCGTGTTCTAGAGGCTGCACGGAGGTCTGCCGAGTGTTTTGCAAGAAGAGAAAGAAAGTTGTCCAAAACAGCTTCCAATCGAATGTTCATGTGAATAGAAAAGGCAGGAGAGTGGTCAGGTACTGTTTTCTCTCAGTTGGCACGCTGCGCACACAATCGCAGTGTTGTACAGCTTGTTTCATCACCTTTGCGAAGTTGCCGCTCTCTCCGGCTCCCGGAGACGAAGAAGCTGCTTCTTCGCGCAAAGACGATTCTGCCGCTCACAGTGCTCTGCGGTGTGCGCCTTCTGCCGAAAGAGGCCCGGGAGCGGTGCTTAGCTCTGCAGAGCACCGTACCTTCGTCTTTAGCCTCTCTTCTCGTCTACATCTTAGCAAAAAGCTTTTCCACTCTGTCTGGCAAGGAGAAACTGTGCCAGCACAGAAAACATCTCCCATCGTGTTCTAGAGGCTGCACGGAGGTCTGCCGAGTGTTTTGCAAGAAGAGAAAGAAAGTTGTCCAAAACAGCTTGCAATCGAATGTTCATGTGAATAGAAAAGGCAGGAGAGTGGTCAGGTACTGTTTTCTCTCAGTTGGCACGCTGCGCACACAATCGCAGTGTTGTACAGCTTGTTTCATCACCTTTGCGAAGTTGCCGCTCTCTCCGGCTCCCGGAGACGAAGAAGCTGCTTCTTCGCGCAAAGACGATTCTGCCGCTCACAGTGCTCTGCGGTGTGCGCCTTCTGCCGAAAGACGCCCGGGAGCGGTGCTTAGCTCTGCAGAGCACCGTACCTTCGTCTTTAGCCTCTCTTCTCGTCTACATCTTAGCAAAAAGCTTTTCCACTCTGTCTGGCAAGGAGAAACTGTGCCAGCACAGAAAACATCTCCCATCGTGTTCTAGAGGCTGCACGGAGGTCTGCCGAGTGTTTTGCAAGAAGAGAAAGAAAGTTGTCCAAAACAGCTTCCAATCGAATGTTCATGTGATTACATAAGGCAGGAGAGTGGTCAGGTACTGTTTTCTCTCAGTTGGCAAGCTGCGCACACAATCACAGTGTTGTACAGCTTGTTTCATCACCTTTGCGAAGTTGCCGCTCTCTCCGGCTCCCGGAGACGAAGAAGCTGCTTCTTCGCGCAAAGACGATTCTGCCGCTCACAGTGCTCTGCGGTGTGCGCCTTCTGCCGAAAGAGGCCCGGGAGCGGTGCTTAGCTCTGAGAAGCACCGTACCTGCTTCTTTAGCCTCTCTTCTCGTCTACATCTTAGCAAAAAGCTTTTCCACTCTGTCTGGCAAGGAGAAACTGTGCCAGCACAGAAAACATCTCCCATCGTGTTCTAGAGACTGCACAGAGGTCTGCCGAGTGTTTTGCAAGAAGAGAAAGAAAGTTGTCCAAAACAGCTTCCAATCGAATGTTCATGTGAATAGAAAAGGCAGGAGAGTGGTCAGGTACTGTTTTCTCTCAGTTGGCAAGCTGCGCACACAATCGCAGTGTTGTACAGCTTGTTTCATCACCTTTGCGAAGTTGCCGCTCTCTCCGGCTCCCGGAGACGAAGAAGCTGCTTCTTCGCGCAAAGACGATTCTGCCGCTCACAGTGCTCTGCGGTGTGCGCCTTCTGCCGAAAGAGGTCCGGGAGCTGTGCTTAGCTCTGCAGAGCACCGTACCTTCGTCTTTAGCCTCTCTTCTCGTCTACATCTTAGCAAAAAGCTTTTCCACTCTGTCTGGCAAGGAGAAACTGTGCCAGCACAGAAAACATCTCCCATCGTGTTCTAGAGGCTGCACGGAGGTCTGCCGAGTGTTTTGCAAGAAGAGAAAGAAAGTTGTCCAAAACAGCTTGCAATCGAATGTTCACATGAATAGAAAAGGCAGGAGAGTGGTCAGGTACTGTTTTCTCTCAGTTGGCAAGCTGCGCACACAATCGCAGTGTTGTACAGCTTGTTTCATCACCTTTGCCAAGTTGCCGCTCTCTCCGGCTCCCGGAGACGAAGAAGCTGCTTCTTCGCGCAAAGACGATTCTGCCGCTCACAGTGCTCTGCGGTGTGCGCCTTCTTCCAAAAGAGCCCCGGGAGCTGTGCTTAGCTCTGCAGAGCACCGTACCTTCGTCTTTAGCCTCTCTTCTCGTCTACATCTTAGCAAAAAGCTTTTCCACTCTGTCTGGCAAGGAGAAACTGTGCCAGCACAGAAAACATCTCCCATCGTGTTCTAGAGGCTGCACGGAGGTCTGCAGAGTGTTTTGCAAGAAGAGAAAGAAAGTTGTCCAAAACAGCTTGCAATCGAATGTTCATGTGAATAGAAAAGGCAGGAGAGTGGTCAGGTACTGTTTTCTCTCAGTTGGCAAGCTGCGCACACAATCGCAGTGTTGTACAGCTTGTTTCATCACCTTTGCGAAGTTGCCGCTCTCTCCGGCTCCCGGAGACGAAGAAGCTGCTTCTTCGCGCAAAGACGATTCTGCCGCTCACAGTGCTCTGCGGTGTGCGCCTTCTGCCGAAAGACGCCCGGGAGCGGTGCTTAGCTCTGCAGAGCACCGTACCTTCGTCTTTAGCCTCTCTTCTCGTCTACATCTTAGCAAAAAGCTTTTCCACTCTGTCTGGCAAGGAGAAACTGTGCCAGCACAGAAAACATCTCCCATCGTGTTCTAGAGGCTGCACGCAGGTCTGCCGAGTGTTTTGCAAGAAGAGAAAGAAAGTTGTCCAAAACAGCTTGCAATCGAATGTTCACGTGAATAGAAAAGGCAGGAGAGTGGTCAGGTACTGTTTTCTCTCAGTTGGCAAGCTGCGCACACAATCGCAGTGTTGTACAGCTTGTTTCATCACCTTTGCGAAGGTGCCGCTCTCTCCGGCTCCCGGAGACGAAGAAGCTGCTTCTTCGCGCAAAGACGATTCTGCCGCTCACAGTGCTCTGCGGTGTGCGCCTTCTGCCGAAAGAGGTCCGGGAGCGGTGCTTAGCTCTGAGAAGCACCATACGTGCTTCTATAGCCTCTCTTCTCGTCTACATCTTAGCAAAAAGCTTTTCCACTCTGTCTGGCAAGGAGAAACTGTGCCAGCACAGAAAACATCTCCCATCGTGTTCTAGAGGCTGCACGGAGGTCTGCCGAGTGTTTTGCAAGAAGAGAAAGAAAGTTGTCCAAAACAGCTTCCAATCGAATGTTCACGTGAATAGAAAAGGCAGGAGAGTGGTCAGGTACTGTTTGCTCTCAGTTGGCAAGCTGCGCACACAATCGCAGTGTTGTACAGCTTGTTTCATCACCTTTGCGAAGTTGCCGCTCTCTCCGGCTCCCGGAGACGAAGAAGCTGCTTCTTCGCGCAAAGACGATTCTGCCGCTCACAGTGCTCTGCGGTGTGCGCCTTCTGCCGAAAGAGCCCCGGGAGCGGTGCTTAGCTCTGCAGAGCACCGTACCTTCGTCTTTAGCCTCTCTTCTCGTCTACATCTTAGCAAAAAGCTTTTCCACTCTGTCTGGCAAGGAGAAACTGTGCCAGCACAAAAAACATCTCCCATCGTGTTCTAGAGGCTGCACGCAGGTCTGCCGAGTGTTTTGCAAGAAGAGAAAGAAAGTTGTCCAAAACAGCTTCCAATCGAATGCTCATGTGAATAGAAAAGGCAGGAGAGTGGTCAGGTACTGTTTTCTCTCAGTTGGCAAACTGCGCACACAATCGCAGTGTTGTACAGCTTGTTTCATCACCTTTGCGAAGTTGCCGCTCTCTCCGGCTCCCGGAGACGAAGAAGCTGCTTCTTCGCGCAAAGACGATTCTGCCGCTCACAGTGCTCTGCGGTGTGCGCCTTCTGCCGAAAGACGCCCGGGAGCGGTGCTTAGCTCTGCAGAGCACCGTACCTTCGTCTTTAGCCTCTCTTCTCGTCTACATCTTAGCAAAAAGCTTTTCCACTCTGTCTGGCAAGGAGAAACTGTGCCAGCACAGAAAACATCTCCCATCGTGTTCTAGAGGCTGCACGCAGTTCTGCCGAGATTTTGCAAGAAGAGAAAGAAAGTTGTCCAAAACAGCTTGCAATCGAATGTTCATGTGAATAGAAAAGGCAGGAGAGTGGTCAGGTACTGTTTTCTCTCAGTTGGCAAGCTGCGCACACAATCGCAGTGTTGTACAGCTTGTTTCATCACCTTTGCGAAGTTGCCGCTCTCTCCGGCTCCCGGAGACGAAGAAGCTGCTTCTTCGCGCAAAGACGATTCTGCCGCTCACAGTGCTCTGCGGTGTGCGCCTTCTGCCGAAAGAGCCCCGGGAGCGGTGCTTAGCTCTGCAGAGCACCGTACCTTCGTCTTTAGCCTCTCTTCTCGTCTACATCTTAGCAAAAAGCTTTTCCACTCTGTCTGGCAAGGAGAAACTGTGCCAGCACAGAAAACATCTCCCATCGTGTTCTAGAGGCTGCACGCAGGTCTGCCGAGTGTTTTGCAAGAAGAGAAAGAAAGTTGTCCAAAACAGCTTCCAATCGAATATTCATGTGAATAGAAAAGGCAGGAGAGTGGTCAGGTACTGTTTTCTCTCAGTTGGCACGCTGCGCACACAATCGCAGTGTTGTACAGCTTGTTTCATCACCTTTGCGAAGTTGCCGCTCTCTCCGGCTCCCGGAGACGAAGAAGCTGCTTCTTCGCGCAAAGATGATTCTGCCGCTCACAGTGATCTGCGGTGTGCGCCTTCTGCCGAAAGACGCCCGGGAGCGGTGCTTAGCTCTGCAGAGCACCGTACCTTCGTCTTTAGCCTCTCTTCTCGTCTACATCTTAGCAAAAAGCTTTTCCACTCTGTCTGGCAAGGAGAAACTGTGCCAGCACAGAAAACATCTCCCATCGTGTTCTAGAGGCTGCACGCAGGTCTGCCGAGTGTTTTGCAAGAAGAGAAAGAAAGTTGTCCAAAACAGCTTCCAATCGAATGTTCATGTGATTACATAAGGCAGGAGAGTGGTCAGGTACTGTTTTCTCTCAGTTGGCAAGCTGCGCACACAATCACAGTGTTGTACAGCTTGTTTCATCACCTTTGCGAAGTTGCCGCTCTCTCCGGCTCCCGGAGACGAAGAAGCTGCTTCTTCGCGCAAAGACGATTCTGCCGCTCACAGTGCTCTGCGGTGTGCGCCTTCTGCCGAAAGAGCCCCGGGAGCGGTGCTTAGCTCTGAGAAGCACCGTACCTGCTTCTTTAGCCTCTCTTCTCGTCTACATCTTAGCAAAAAGCTTTTCCACTCTGTCTGGCAAGGAGAAACTGTGCCAGCACAGAAAACATCTCCCATCGTGTTTTAGAGGCTGCACGGAGGTCTGCCGAGTGTTTTGCAAGAAGAGAAAGAAAGTTGTCCAAAACAGCTTGCAATCGAATGTTCATGTGAATAGAAAAGGCAGGAGAGTGGTCAGGTACTGTTTTCTCTCAGTTGGCAAGCTGCGCACACAATCGCAGTGTTGTACAGCTTGTTTCATCACCTTTGCGAAGTTGCCGCTCTCTCCGGCTCCCGGAGACGAAGAAGCTGCTTCTTCGCGCAAAGACGATTCTGCCGCTCACAGTGCTCTGCGGTGTGCGCCTTCTGCCGAAAGACGCCCGGGAGCGGTGCTTAGCTCTGCAGAGCACCGTACCTTCGTCTTTAGCCTCTCTTCTCGTCTACATCTTAGCAAAAAGCTTTTCCACTCTGTCTGGCAAGGAGAAACTGTGCCAGCACAGAAAACATCTCCCATCGTGTTCTAGAGGCTGCACGGAGGTCTGCCGAGTGTTTTGCAAGAAGAGAAAGAAAGTTGTCCAAAACAGCTTGCAATCGAATGTTCATGTGAATAGAAAAGGCAGGAGAGTGGTCAGGTACTGTTTTCTCTCAGTTGGCACGCTGCGCACACAATCGCAGTGTTGTACAGCTTGTTTCATCACCTTTGCCAAGTTGCCGCTCTCTCCGGCTCCCGGAGACGAAGAAGCTGCTTCTTCGCGCAAAGACGATTCTGCCGCTCACAGTGCTCTGCGGTGTGCGCCTTCTGCCGAAAGACGCCCGGGAGCGGTGCTTAGCTCTGCAGAGCACCGTACCTTCGTCTTTAGCCTCTCTTCTCGTCTACATCTTAGCAAAAAGCTTTTCCACTCTGTCTGGCAAGGAGAAACTGTGCCAGCACAGAAAACATCTCCCATCGTGTTCTAGAGGCTGCACGGAGGTCTGCCGAGTGTTTTGCAAGAAGAGAAAGAAAGTTGTCCAAAACAGCTTGCAATCGAATGTTCATGTGAATAGAAAAGGCAGGAGAGTGGTCAGGTACTGTTTTCTCTCAGTTGGCACGCTGCGCACACAATCGCAGTGTTGTACAGCTTGTTTCATCACCTTTGCGAAGTTGCCGCTCTCTCCGGCTCCCGGAGACGAAGAAGCTGCTTCTTCGCGCAAAGACGATTCTGCCGCTCACAGTGCTCTGCGGTGTGCGCCTTCTGCCGAAAGAGCCCCGGGAGCGGTGCTTAGCTCTGCAGAGCACCGTACCTTCGTCTTTAGCCTCTCTTCTCGTCTACATCTTAGCAAAAAGCTTTTCCACTCTGTCTGGCAAGGAGAAACTTTGCCAGCACAGAAAACATCTCCCATCGTGTTCTAGATGCTGCACGCAGGTCTGCCAAGTGTTTTGCAAGAAGAGAAAGAAAGTTGTCCAAAACAGCTTGCAATCGAATGTTCATGTGATTACATAAGGCAGGAGAGTGGTCAGGTACTGTTTTCTCTCAGTTGGCAAGCTGCGCACACAATCACAGTGTTGTACAGCTTGTTTCATCACCTTTGCGAAGTTGCCGCTCTCTCCGTCTCCCGGAGACGAAGAAGCTGCTTCTTCGCGCAAAGACGATTCTGCCGCTCACAGTGCTCTGCGGTGTGCGCCTTCTGCCGAAAGAGGCCCGGGAGCGGTGCTTAGCTCTGAGAAGCACCGTACCTGCTTCTTTAGCCTCTCTTCTCGTCTACATCTTAGCAAAAAGCTTTTCCACTCTGTCTGGCAAGGAGAAACTGTGCCAGCACAGAAAACATCTCCCATCGTGTTCTAGAGGCTGCACGGAGGTCTGCCGAGTGTTTTGCAAGAAGAGAAAGAAAGTTGTCCAAAACAGCTTCCAATCGAATGTTCATGTGAATAGAAAAGGCAGGAGAGTGGTCAGGTACTGTTTTCTCTCAGTTGGCACGCTGCGCACACAATCGCAGTGTTGTACAGCTTGTTTCATCACCTTTGCGAAGTTGCCGCTCTCTCCGGCTCCCGGAGACGAAGAAGCTGCTTCTTCGCGCAAAGATGATTCTGCCGCTCACAGTGATCTGCGGTGTGCGCCTTCTGCCGAAAGACGCCCGGGAGCGGTGCTTAGCTCTGCAGAGCACCGTACCTTCGTCTTTAGCCTCTCTTCTCGTCTACATCTTAGCAAAAAGCTTTTCCACTCTGTCTGGCAAGGAGAAACTGTGCCAGCACAGAAAACATCTCCCATCGTGTTCTAGAGGCTGCACGCAGGTCTGCCGAGTGTTTTGCAAGAAGAGAAAGAAAGTTGTCCAAAACAGCTTGCAATCGAATGTTCACGTGAATAGAAAAGGCAGGAGAGTGGTCAGGTACTGTTTTCTCTCAGTTGGCAAGCTGCGCACACAATCGCAGTGTTGTACAGCTTGTTTCATCACCTTTGCGAAGTTGCCGCTCTCTCTGGCTCCCGGAGACGAAGAAGCTGCTTCTTCGCGCAAAGACGATTCTGCCGCTCACAGTGCTCTGCGGTGTGCGCCTTCTGCCGAAAGAGGTCCGGGAGCGGTGCTTAGCTCTGAGAAGCACCATACGTGCTTCTATAGCCTCTCTTCTCGTCTACATCTTAGCAAAAAGCTTTTCCACTCTGTCTGGCAAGGAGAAACTGTGCCAGCACAAAAAACATCTCCCATCGTGTTCTAGAGGCTGCACGCAGGTCTGCCGAGTGTTTTGCAAGAAGAGAAAGAAAGTTGTCCAAAACAGCTTCCAATCGAATGTTCACGTGAATAGAAAAGGCAGGAGAGTGGTCAGGTACTGTTTGCTCTCAGTTGGCAAGCTGCGCACACAATCGCAGTGTTGTACAGCTTGTTTCATCACCTTTGCGAAGTTGCCGCTCTCTCCGGCTCCCGGAGACGAAGAAGCTGCTTCTTCGCGCAAAGACGATTCTGCCGCTCACAGTGCTCTGCGGTGTGCGCCTTCTGCCGAAAGAGCCCCGGGAGCGGTGCTTAGCTCTGCAGAGCACCGTACCTTCGTCTTTAGCCTCTCTTCTCGTCTACATCTTAGCAAAAAGCTTTTCCACTCTGTCTGGCAAGGAGAAACTGTGCCAGCACAAAAAACATCTCCCATCGTGTTCTAGAGGCTGCACGCAGGTCTGCCGAGTGTTTTGCAAGAAGAGAAAGAAAGTTGTCCAAAACAGCTTCCAATCGAATGTTCATGTGAATAGAAAAGGCAGGAGAGTGGTCAGGTACTGTTTTCTCTCAGTTGGCAAGCTGCGCACACAATCGCAGTGTTGTACAGCTTGTTTCATCACCTTTGCGAAGTTGCCGCTCTCTCCGGCTCCCGGAGACGAAGAAGCTGCTTCTTCGCGCAAAGACGATTCTGCCGCTCACAGTGCTCTGCGGTGTGCGCCTTCTGCCGAAAGACGCCCGGGAGCGGTGCTTAGCTCTGCAGAGCACCGTACCTTCGTCTTTAGCCTCTCTTCTCGTCTACATCTTAGCAAAAAGCTTTTCCACTCTGTCTGGCAAGGAGAAACTGTGCCAGCACAGAAAACATCTCCCATCGTGTTCTAGAGGCTGCACGGAGGTCTGCCGAGTGTTTTGCAAGAAGAGAAAGAAAGTTGTCCAAAACAGCTTCCAATCGAATGTTCACGTGAATAGAAAAGGCAGGAGAGTGGTCAGGTACTGTTTGCTCTCAGTTGGCAAGCTGCGCACACAATCGCAGTGTTGTACAGCTTGTTTCATCACCTTTGCGAAGTTGCCGCTCTCTCCGGCTCCCGGAGACGAAGAAGCTGCTTCTTCGCGCAAAGACGATTCTGCCGCTCACAGTGCTCTGCGGTGTGCGCCTTCTGCCGAAAGAGCCCCGGGAGCGGTGCTTAGCTCTGCAGAGCACCGTACCTTCGTCTTTAGCCTCTCTTCTCGTCTACATCTTAGCAAAAAGCTTTTCCACTCTGTCTGGCAAGGAGAAACTGTGCCAGCACAAAAAACATCTCCCATCGTGTTCTAGAGGCTGCACGCAGGTCTGCCGAGTGTTTTGCAAGAAGAGAAAGAAAGTTGTCCAAAACAGCTTCCAATCGAATGCTCATGTGAATAGAAAAGGCAGGAGAGTGGTCAGGTACTGTTTTCTCTCAGTTGGCAAACTGCGCACACAATCGCAGTGTTGTACAGCTTGTTTCATCACCTTTGCGAAGTTGCCGCTCTCTCCGGCTCCCGGAGACGAAGAAGCTGCTTCTTCGCGCAAAGACGATTCTGCCGCTCACAGTGCTCTGCGGTGTGCGCCTTCTGCCGAAAGACGCCCGGGAGCGGTGCTTAGCTCTGCAGAGCACCGTACCTTCGTCTTTAGCCTCTCTTCTCGTCTACATCTTAGCAAAAAGCTTTTCCACTCTGTCTGGCAAGGAGAAACTGTGCCAGCACAGAAAACATCTCCCATCGTGTTCTAGAGGCTGCACGCAGTTCTGCCGAGATTTTGCAAGAAGAGAAAGAAAGTTGTCCAAAACAGCTTGCAATCGAATGTTCATGTGAATAGAAAAGGCAGGAGAGTGGTCAGGTACTGTTTTCTCTCAGTTGGCAAGCTGCGCACACAATCGCAGTGTTGTACAGCTTGTTTCATCACCTTTGCGAAGTTGCCGCTCTCTCCGGCTCCCGGAGACGAAGAAGCTGCTTCTTCGCGCAAAGACGATTCTGCCGCTCACAGTGCTCTGCGGTGTGCGCCTTCTGCCGAAAGAGGCCCGGGAGCGGTGCTTAGCTCTGCAGAGCACCGTACCTTCGTCTTTAGCCTCTCTTCTCGTCTACATCTTAGCAAAAAGCTTTTCCACTCTGTCTGGCAAGGAGAAACTGTGCCAGCACAGAAAACATCTCCCATCGTGTTCTAGAGGCTGCACGCAGGTCTGCCGAGTGTTTTGCAAGAAGAGAAAGAAAGTTGTCCAAAACAGCTTCCAATCGAATATTCATGTGAATAGAAAAGGCAGGAGAGTGGTCAGGTACTGTTTTCTCTCAGTTGGCACGCTGCGCACACAATCGCAGTGTTGTACAGCTTGTTTCATCACCTTTGCGAAGTTGCCGCTCTCTCCGGCTCCCGGAGACGAAGAAGCTGCTTCTTCGCGCAAAGATGATTCTGCCGCTCACAGTGATCTGCGGTGTGCGCCTTCTGCCGAAAGACGCCCGGGAGCGGTGCTTAGCTCTGCAGAGCACCGTACCTTCGTCTTTAGCCTCTCTTCTCGTCTACATCTTAGCAAAAAGCTTTTCCACTCTGTCTGGCAAGGAGAAACTGTGCCAGCACAGAAAACATCTCCCATCGTGTTCTAGAGGCTGCACGGAGGTCTGCCGAGTGTTTTGCAAGAAGAGAAAGAAAGTTGTCCAAAACAGCTTCCAATCGAATGTTCATGTGATTACATAAGGCAGGAGAGTGGTCAGGTACTGTTTTCTCTCAGTTGGCAAGCTGCGCACACAATCACAGTGTTGTACAGCTTGTTTCATCACCTTTGCCAAGTTGCCGCTCTCTCCGGCTCCCGGAGACGAAGAAGCTGCTTCTTCGCGCAAAGACGATTCTGCCGCTCACAGTGCTCTGCGGTGTGCGCCTTCTGCCGAAAGAGCCCCGGGAGCGGTGCTTAGCTCTGAGAAGCACCGTACCTGCTTCTTTAGCCTCTCTTCTCGTCTACATCTTAGCAAAAAGCTTTTCCACTCTGTCTGGCAAGGAGAAACTGTGCCAGCACAGAAAACATCTCCCATCGTGTTCTAGAGGCTGCACGGAGGTCTGCCGAGTGTTTTGCAAGAAGAGAAAGAAAGTTGTCCAAAACAGCTTCCAATCGAATGTTCATGTGAATAGAAAAGGCAGGAGAGTGGTCAGGTACTGTTTTCTCTCAGTTGGCAAGCTGCGCACACAATCGCAGTGTTGTACAGCTTGTTTCATCACCTTTGCGAAGTTGCCGCTCTCTCCGGCTCCCGGAGACGAAGAAGCTGCTTCTTCGCGCAAAGACGATTCTGCCGCTCACAGTGCTCTGCGGTGTGCGCCTTCTGCCGAAAGACGCCCGGGAGCGGTGCTTAGCTCTGCAGAGCACCGTACCTTCGTCTTTAGCCTCTCTTCTCGTCTACATCTTAGCAAAAAGCTTTTCCACTCTGTCTGGCAAGGAGAAACTGTGCCAGCACAGAAAACATCTCCCATCGTGTTCTAGAGGCTGCACGGAGGTCTGCAGAGTGTTTTGCAAGAAGAGAAAGAAAGTTGTCCAAAACAGCTTGCAATCGAATGTTCATGTGAATAGAAAAGGCAGGAGAGTGGTCAGGTACTGTTTTCTCTCAGTTGGCAAGCTGCGCACACAATCGCAGTGTTGTACAGCTTGTTTCATCACCTTTGCGAAGTTGCCGCTCTCTCCGGCTCCCGGAGACGAAGAAGCTGCTTCTTCGCGCAAAGACGATTCTGCCGCTCACAGTGCTCTGCGGTGTGCGCCTTCTGCCGAAAGACGCCCGGGAGCGGTGCTTAGCTCTGCAGAGCACCGTACCTTCGTCTTTAGCCTCTCTTCTCGTCTACATCTTAGCAAAAAGCTTTTCCACTCTGTCTGGCAAGGAGAAACTGTGCCAGCACAGAAAACATCTCCCATCGTGTTCTAGAGGCTGCACGCAGGTCTGCCGAGTGTTTTGCAAGAAGAGAAAGAAAGTTGTCCAAAACAGCTTGCAATCGAATGTTCATGTGAATAGAAAAGGCAGGAGAGTGGTCAGGTACTGTTTTCTCTCAGTTGGCACGCTGCGCACACAATCGCAGTGTTGTACAGCTTGTTTCATCACCTTTGCGAAGTTGCCGCTCTCTCCGGCTCCCGGAGACGAAGAAGCTGCTTCTTCGCGCAAAGACGATTCTGCCGCTCACAGTGCTCTGCGGTGTGCGCCTTCTGCCGAAAGAGCCCCGGGAGCGGTGCTTAGCTCTGCAGAGCACCGTACCTTCGTCTTTAGCCTCTCTTCTCGTCTACATCTTAGCAAAAAGCTTTTCCACTCTGTCTGGCAAGGAGAAACTTTGCCAGCACAGAAAACATCTCCCATCGTGTTCTAGATGCTGCACGCAGGTCTGCCAAGTGTTTTGCAAGAAGAGAAAGAAAGTTGTCCAAAACAGCTTGCAATCGAATGTTCATGTGATTACATAAGGCAGGAGAGTGGTCAGGTACTGTTTTCTCTCAGTTGGCAAGCTGCGCACACAATCACAGTGTTGTACAGCTTGTTTCATCACCTTTGCGAAGTTGCCGCTCTCTCCGTCTCCCGGAGACGAAGAAGCTGCTTCTTCGCGCAAAGACGATTCTGCCGCTCACAGTGCTCTGCGGTGTGCGCCTTCTGCCGAAAGAGGCCCGGGAGCGGTGCTTAGCTCTGAGAAGCACCGTACCTGCTTCTTTAGCCTCTCTTCTCGTCTACATCTTAGCAAAAAGCTTTTCCACTCTGTCTGGCAAGGAGAAACTGTGCCAGCACAGAAAACATCTCCCATCGTGTTCTAGAGGCTGCACGGAGGTCTGCCGAGTGTTTTGCAAGAAGAGAAAGAAAGTTGTCCAAAACAGCTTCCAATCGAATGTTCATGTGAATAGAAAAGGCAGGAGAGTGGTCAGGTACTGTTTTCTCTCAGTTGGCACGCTGCGCACACAATCGCAGTGTTGTACAGCTTGTTTCATCACCTTTGCGAAGTTGCCGCTCTCTCCGGCTCCCGGAGACGAAGAAGCTGCTTCTTCGCGCAAAGATGATTCTGCCGCTCACAGTGATCTGCGGTGTGCGCCTTCTGCCGAAAGACGCCCGAGAGCGGTGCTTAGCTCTGCAGAGCACCGTACCTTCGTCTTTAGCCTCTCTTCTCGTCTACATCTTAGCAAAAAGCTTTTCCACTCTGTCTGGCAAGGAGAAACTGTGCCAGCACAGAAAACATCTCCCATCGTGTTCTAGAGGCTGCACGCAGGTCTGCCGAGTGTTTTGCAAGAAGAGAAAGAAAGTTGTCCAAAACAGCTTGCAATCGAATGTTCACGTGAATAGAAAAGGCAGGAGAGTGGTCAGGTACTGTTTTCTCTCAGTTGGCAAGCTGCGCACACAATCGCAGTGTTGTACAGCTTGTTTCATCACCTTTGCGAAGTTGCCGCTCTCTCTGGCTCCCGGAGACGAAGAAGCTGCTTCTTCGCGCAAAGACGATTCTGCCGCTCACAGTGCTCTGCGGTGTGCGCCTTCTGCCGAAAGAGGTCCGGGAGCGGTGCTTAGCTCTGAGAAGCACCATACGTGCTTCTATAGCCTCTCTTCTCGTCTACATCTTAGCAAAAAGCTTTTCCACTCTGTCTGGCAAGGAGAAACTGTGCCAGCACAAAAAACATCTCCCATCGTGTTCTAGAGGCTGCACGCAGGTCTGCCGAGTGTTTTGCAAGAAGAGAAAGAAAGTTGTCCAAAACAGCTTCCAATCGAATGTTCACGTGAATAGAAAAGGCAGGAGAGTGGTCAGGTACTGTTTGCTCTCAGTTGGCAAGCTGCGCACACAATCGCAGTGTTGTACAGCTTGTTTCATCACCTTTGCGAAGTTGCCGCTCTCTCCGGCTCCCGGAGACGAAGAAGCTGCTTCTTCGCGCAAAGACGATTCTGCCGCTCACAGTGCTCTGCGGTGTGCGCCTTCTGCCGAAAGAGCCCCGGGAGCGGTGCTTAGCTCTGCAGAGCACCGTACCTTCGTCTTTAGCCTCTCTTCTCGTCTACATCTTAGCAAAAAGCTTTTCCACTCTGTCTGGCAAGGAGAAACTGTGCCAGCACAAAAAACATCTCCCATCGTGTTCTAGAGGCTGCACGGAGGTCTGCCGAGTGTTTTGCAAGAAGAGAAAGAAAGTTGTCCAAAACAGCTTCCAATCGAATGTTCATGTGAATAGAAAAGGCAGGAGAGTGGTCAGGTACTGTTTTCTCTCAGTTGGCAAGCTGCGCACACAATCGCAGTGTTGTACAGCTTGTTTCATCACCTTTGCGAAGTTGCCGCTCTCTCCGGCTCCCGGAGACGAAGAAGCTGCTTCTTCGCGCAAAGACGATTCTGCCGCTCACAGTGCTCTGCGGTGTGCGCCTTCTGCCGAAAGACGCCCGGGAGCGGTGCTTAGCTCTGCAGAGCACCGTACCTTCGTCTTTAGCCTCTCTTCTCGTCTACATCTTAGCAAAAAGCTTTTCCACTCTGTCTGGCAAGGAGAAACTGTGCCAGCACAGAAAACATCTCCCATCGTGTTCTAGAGGCTGCACGCAGGTCTGCCGAGATTTTGCAAGAAGAGAAAGAAAGTTGTCCAAAACAGCTTGCAATCGAATGTTCATCTGAATAGAAAAGGCAGGAGAGTGGTCAGGTACTGTTTTCTCTCAGTTGGCAAGCTGCGCACACAATCGCAGTGTTGTACAGCTTGTTTCATCACCTTTGCGAAGTTGCCGCTCTCTCCGGCTCCCGGAGACGAAGAAGCTGCTTCTTCGCGCAAAGACGATTCTGCCGCTCACAGTGCTCTGCGGTGTGCGCCTTCTGCCGAAAGACGCCCGGGACCGGTGCTTAGCTCTGCAGAGCACCGTACCTTCGTCTTTAGCCTCTCTTCTCGTCTACATCTTAGCAAAAAGCTTTTCCACTCTGTCTGGCAAGGAGAAACTGTGCCAGCACAGAAAACATCTCCCATCGTGTTCTAGAGGCTGCACGGAGGTCTGCCGAGTGTTTTGCAAGAAGAGAAAGAAAGTTGTCCAAAACAGCTTCCAATCGAATGTTCATGTGAATAGAAAAGGCAGGAGAGTGGTCAGGTACTGTTTTCTCTCAGTTGGCACGCTGCGCACACAATCGCAGTGTTGTACAGCTTGTTTCATCACCTTTGCGAAGTTGCCGCTCTCTCCGCCTCCCGGAGACGAAGAAGCTGCTTCTTCGCGCAAAGACGATTCTGCCGCTCACAGTGATCTGCGGTGTGCGCCTTCTGCCGAAAGACGCCCGGGAGCGGTGCTTAGCTCTGCAGAGCACCGTACCTTCGTCTTTAGCCTCTCTTCTCGTCTACATCTTAGCAAAAAGCTTTTCCACTCTGTCTGGCAAGGAGAAACTTTGCCAGCACAGAAAACATCTCCCATCGTGTTCTAGAGGCTGCACGGAGGTCTGCCGAGTGTTTTGCAAGAAGAGAAAGAAAGTTGTCCAAAACAGCTTGCAATCGAATGTTCATGTCAATAGAAAAGGCAGGAGAGTGGTCAGGTACTGTTTTCTCTCAGTTGGCAAGCTGCGCACACAATCACAGTGTTGTACAGCTTGTTTCATCACCTTTGCGAAGTTGCCGCTCTCTCCGGCTCCCGGAGACGAAGAAGCTGCTTCTTCGCGCAAAGACGATTCTGCCGCTCACAGTGCTCTGCGGTGTGCGCCTTCTGCCGAAAGAGCCCCGGGAGCGGTGCTTAGCTCTGAGAAGCACCGTACCTGCTTCTTTAGCCTCTCTTCTCGTCTACATCTTAGCAAAAAGCTTTTCCACTCTGTCTGGCAAGGAGAAACTGTGCCAGCACAGAAAACATCTCCCATCGTGTTCTAGAGGCTGCACGCAGGTCTGCCGAGTGTTTTGCAAGAAGAGAAAGAAAGTTGTCCAAAACAGCTTGCAATCGAATGTTCACGTGAATAGAAAAGGCAGGAGAGTGGTCAGGTACTGTTTTCTCTCAGTTGGCAAGCTGCGCACACAATCGCAGTGTTGTACAGCTTGTTTCATCACCTTTGCGAAGTTGCCGCTCTCTCCGGCTCCCGGAGACGAAGAAGCTGCTTCTTCGCGCAAAGACGATTCTGCCGCTCACAGTGCTCTGCGGTGTGCGCCTTCTGCCGAAAGAGGTCCGGGAGCGGTGCTTAGCTCTGAGAAGCACCATACGTGCTTCTATAGCCTCTCTTCTCGTCTACATCTTAGCAAAAAGCTTTTCCACTCTGTCTGGCAAGGAGAAACTGTGCCAGCACAGAAAACATCTCCCATCGTGTTCTAGAGGCTGCACGGAGGTCTGCCGAGTGTTTTGCAAGAAGAGAAAGAAAGTTGTCCAAAACAGCTTCCAATCGAATGTTCACGTGAATAGAAAAGGCAGGAGAGTGGTCAGGTACTGTTTGCTCTCAGTTGGCAAGCTGCGCACACAATCGCAGTGTTGTACAGCTTGTTTCATCACCTTTGCGAAGTTGCCGCTCTCTCCGGCTCCCGGAGACGAAGAAGCTGCTTCTTCGCGCAAAGACGATTCTGCCGCTCACAGTGCTCTGCGGTGTGCGCCTTCTGCCGAAAGAGCCCCGGGAGCGGTGCTTAGCTCTGCAGAGCACCGTACCTTCGTCTTTAGCCTCTCTTCTCGTCTACATCTTAGCAAAAAGCTTTTCCACTCTGTCTGGCAAGGAGAAACTGTGCCAGCACAAAAAACATCTCCCATCGTGTTCTAGAGGCTGCACGCAGGTCTGCCGAGTGTTTTGCAAGAAGAGAAAGAAAGTTGTCCAAAACAGCTTCCAATCGAATGTTCATGTGAATAGAAAAGGCAGGAGAGTGGTCAGGTACTGTTTTCTCTCAGTTGGCAAACTGCGCACACAATCGCAGTGTTGTACAGCTTGTTTCATCACCTTTGCGAAGTTGCCGCTCTCTCCGGCTCCCGGAGACGAAGAAGCTGCTTCTTCGCGCAAAGACGATTCTGCCGCTCACAGTGCTCTGCGGTGTGCACCTTCTGCCGAAAGACGCCCGGGAGCGGTGCTTAGCTCTGCAGAGCACCGTACCTTCGTCTTTAGCCTCTCTTCTCGTCTACATCTTAGCAAAAAGCTTTTCCACTCTGTCTGGCAAGGAGAAACTGTGCCAGCACAGAAAACATCTCCCATCGTGTTCTAGAGGCTGCACGCAGGTCTGCCGAGATTTTGCAAGAAGAGAAAGAAAGTTGTCCAAAACAGCTTGCAATCGAATGTTCATCTGAATAGAAAAGGCAGGAGAGTGGTCAGGTACTGTTTTCTCTCAGTTGGCAAGCTGCGCACACAATCGCAGTGTTGTACAGCTTGTTTCATCACCTTTGCGAAGTTGCCGCTCTCTCCGGCTCCCGGAGACGAAGAAGCTGCTTCTTCGCGCAAAGACGATTCTGCCGCTCACAGTGCTCTGCGGTGTGCGCCTTCTGCCGAAAGAGCCCCGGGAGCTGTGCTTAGCTCTGCAGAGCACCGTACCTTCGTCTTTAGCCTCTCTTCTCGTCTACATCTTAGCAAAAAGCTTTTCCACTCTGTCTGAAGGAGAAACTGTGCCAGCACAGAAAACATCTCCCATCGTGTTCTAGAGGCTGCACGGAGGTCTGCCGAGTGTTTTGCAAGAAGAGAAAGAAAGTTGTCCAAAACAGCTTCCAATCGAATGTTCATGTGAATAGAAAAGGCAGGAGAGTGGTCAGGTACTGTTTTCTCTCAGTTGGCACGCTGCGCACACAATCGCAGTGTTGTACAGCTTGTTTCATCACCTTTGCGAAGTTGCCGCTCTCTCCGGCTCCCGGAGACGAAGAAGCTGCTTCTTCGCGCAAAGACGATTCTGCCGCTCACAGTGATCTGCGGTGTGCGCCTTCTGCCGAAAGACGCCCGGGAGCGGTGCTTAGCTCTGCAGAGCACCGTACCTTCGTCTTTAGCCTCTCTTCTCGTCTACATCTTAGCAAAAAGCTTTTCCACTCTGTCTGGCAAGGAGAAACTTTGCCAGCACAGAAAACATCTCCCATCGTGTTCTAGAGGCTGCACGGAGGTCTGCCGAGTGTTTTGCAAGAAGAGAAAGAAAGTTGTCCAAAACAGCTTCCAATCGAATGTTCATGTGATTACATAAGGCAGGAGAGTGGTCAGGTACTGTTTTCTCTCAGTTGGCAAGCTGCGCACACAATCGCAGTGTTGTACAGCTTGTTTCATCACCTTTGCGAAGTTGCCGCTCTCTCCGGCTCCCGGAGACGAAGAAGCTGCTTCTTCGCGCAAAGACGATTCTGCCGCTCACAGTGCTCTGCGGTGTGCGCCTTCTGCCGAAAGACGCCCGGGAGCGGTGCTTAGCTCTGCAGAGCACCGTACCTTCGTCTTTAGCCTCTCTTCTCGTCTACATCTTAGCAAAAAGCTTTTCCACTCTGTCTGGCAAGGAGAAACTGTGCCAGCACAGAAAACATCTCCCATCGTGTTCTAGAGGCTGCACGGAGGTCTGCCGAGTGTTTTGCAAGAAGAGAAAGAAAGTTGTCCAAAACAGCTTGCAATCGAATGTTCATGTGAATAGAAAAGGCAGGAGAGTGGTCAGGTACTGTTTTCTCTCAGTTGGCAAGCTGCGCACACAATCACAGTGTTGTACAGCTTGTTTCATCACCTTTGCGAAGTTGCCGCTCTCTCCGGCTCCCGGAGACGAAGAAGCTGCTTCTTCGCGCAAAGACGATTCTGCCGCTCACAGTGCTCTGCGGTGTGCGCCTTCTGCCGAAAGACGCCCGGGAGCGGTGCTTAGCTCTGCAGAGCACCGTACCTTCGTCTTTAGCCTCTCTTCTCATCTACATCTTAGCAAAAAGCTTTTCCACTCTGTCTGGCAAGGAGAAACTGTGCCAGCACAGAAAACATCTCCCTGCGTGTTCTAGAGGCTGCACGGAGGTCTGCCGAGTGTTTTGCAAGAAGAGAAAGAAAGTTGTCCAAAACAGATTGCAATCGAATGTCCACGTGAATAGAAAAGGCAGGAGAGTGGTCAGGTACTGTTTTCTCTCAGTTGGCACGCTGCGCACACAATCGCAGTGTTGCACAGCTTGTTTCATCACCTTTGCGAAGTTGCCGCTCTCTCCGGCTCCCGGAGACGAAGAAGCTGCTTCTTCGCGCAAAGACGATTCTGCCGCTCACAGTGCTCTGCGGTGTGCGCCTTCTGCCGAAAGAGCCCCGGGAGCTGTGCTTAGCTCTGCAGAGCACCGTACCTTCGTCTTTAGCCTCTCTTCTCGTCTACATCTTAGCAAAAAGCTTTTCCACTCTGTCTGGCAAGGAGAAACTGTGCCAGCACAGAAAACATCTCCCATCGTGTTCTAGAGGCTGCACGGAGGTCTGCCGAGTGTTTTGCAAGAAGAGAAAGAAAGTTGTCCAAAACAGCTTGCAATCGAATGTTCATGTGAATAGAAAAGGCAGGAGAGTGGTCAGGTACTGTTTTCTCTCAGTTGGCAAGCTGCGCACACAATCGCAGTGTTGTACAGCTTGTTTCATCACCTTTGCGAAGTTGCCGCTCTCTCCGGCTCCCGGAGACGAAGAAGCTGCTTCTTCGCGCAAAGACGATTCTGCCGCTCACAGTGCTCTGCGGTGTGCGCCTTCTGCCGAAAGAGGCCGGGAGCGGTGCTTAGCTCTGCAGAGCACCGTACCTTCGTCTTTAGCCTCTCTTCTCGTCTACATCTTAGCAAAAAGCTTTTCCACTCTGTCTGGCAAGGAGAAACTGTGCCAGCACAAAAAACATCTCCCATCGTGTTCTAGAGGCTGCACGCAGGTCTGCCGAGTGTTTTGCAAGAAGAGAAAGAAAGTTGTCCAAAACAGCTTGCAATCGAATGTTCATGTGAATAGAAAAGGCAGGAGAGTGGTCAGGTACTGTTTTCTCTCACTTGGCAAGCTGCGCACACAATCGCAGTGTTGTACAGCTTGTTTCATCACCTTTGCGAAGTTGCCGCTCTCTCCGGCTCCCGGAGACGAAGAAGCTGCTTCTTCGCGCAAAGACCATTCTGCCGCTCACAGTGCTCTGCGGTGTGCGCCTTCTGCCGAAAGACGCCCGGGAGCGGTGCTTAGCTCTGCAGAGCACCGTACCTTCGTCTTTAGCCTCTCTTCTCGTCTACATCTTAGCAAAAAGCTTTTCCACTCTGTCTGGCAAGGAGAAACTGTGCCAGCACAGAAAACATCTCCCATCGTGTTCTAGAGGCTGCACGGAGGTCTGCCGAGTGTTTTGCAAGAAGAGAAAGAAAGTTGTCCAAAACAGCTTGCAATCGAATGTTCATCTGAATAGAAAAGGCAGGAGAGTGGTCAGGTACTGTTTTCTCTCAGTTGGCAAGCTGCGCACACAATCGCAGTGTTGTACAGCTTGTTTCATCACCTTTGCGAAGTTGCCGCTCTCTCCGGCTCCCGGAGACGAAGAAGCTGCTTCTACGCGCAAAGACCATTCTGCCGCTCACAGTGCTCTGCGGTGTGCGCCTTCTGCCGAAAGAGACCCGGGAGCGGTGCTTAGCTCTGAGAAGCACCGTACCTGCTTCTTTAGCCTCTCTTCTCGTCTACATCTTAGCAAAAAGCTTTTCCACTCTGTCTGGCAAGGAGAAACTGTGCCAGCACAGAAAACATCTCCCATCGTGTTCTAGAGGCTGCACGCAGGTCTGCCGAGTGTTTTGCAAGAAGAGAAAGAAAGTTGTCCAAAACAGCTTGCAATCGAATGTTCATGTGAATAGAAAAGGCAGGAGAGTGGTCAGGTACTGTTTTCTCTCAGTTGGCAAGCTGCGCACACAATCGCAGTGTTGTACAGCTTGTTTCATCACCTTTGCGAAGTTGCCGCTCTCTCCGGCTCCCGGAGACGAAGAAGCTGCTTCTTCGCGCAAAGACGATTCTGCCGCTCACAGTGCTCTGCGGTGTGCGCCTTCTGCCGAAAGAGCCCCGGGAGCTGTGCTTAGCTCTGCAGAGCACCATACCTGCTTCTTTAGCCTCTCTTCTCGTCTACATCTTAGCAAAAAGCTTTTCCACTCTGTCTGGCAAGAGAAACTGTGCCAGCACAGAAAACATCTCCCATCGTGTTCTAGAGGCTGCACGGAGGTCTGCCGAGTGTTTTGCAAGAAGAGAAAGAAAGTTGTCCAAAACAGCTTGCAATCGAATGTTCATCTGAATAGAAAAGGCAGGAGAGTGGTCAGGTACTGTTTTCTCTCAGTTGGCAAGCTGCACACACAATCGCAGTGTTGTACAGCTTGTTTCATCACCTTTGCGAAGTTGCCGCTCTCTCCGGCTCCCGGAGACGAAGAAGCTGCTTCTTCGCGCAAAGACGATTCTGCTGCTCACAGTGCTCTGCTGTGTGCGCCTTCTGCCGAAAGAGGCCCGGGAGCGGTGCTTAGCTCTGCAGAGCACCGTACCTTCGTCTTTAGCCTCTCTTCTCGTCTACATCTTAGCAAAAAGCTTTTCCACTCTGTCTGGCAAGGAGAAACTGTGCCAGCACAGAAAACATCTCCCATCGTGTTCTAGAGGCTGCACGGAGGTCTGCCGAGTGTTTTGCAAGAAGAGAAAGAAAGTTGTCCAAAACAGCTTGCAATCAAATGTTCACGTGAATAGAAAAGGCAGGAGAGTGGTCAGGTACTGTTTTCTCTCAGTTGGCACGCTGCGCACACAATCGCAGTGTTGTACAGCTTGTTTCATCACCTTTGCGAAGTTGCCGCTCTCTCCGGCTCCCGGAGACGAAGAAGCTGCTTCTTCGCGCAAAGACGATTCTGCCGCTCACAGTGCTCTGCGGTGTGCGCCTTCTGCCGAAAGACGCCCGGGAGCGGTGCTTAGCTCTGCAGAGCACCGTACCTTCGTCTTTAGCCTCTGTTCTCGTCTACATCTTAGCAAAAAGCTTTTCCACTCTGTCTGGCAAGGAGAAACTTTGCCAGCACAGAAAACATCTCCCATCGTGTTCTAGAGGCTGCACGGAGGTCTGCCGAGTGTTTTGCAAGAAGAGAAAGAAAGTTGTCCAAAACAGCTTGCAATCGAATGTTCATGTGATTACATAAGGCAGGAGAGTGGTCAGGTACTGTTTTCTCTCAGTTGGCAAGCTGCGCACACAATCGCAGTGTTGTACAGCTTGTTTCATCACCTTTGCCAAGTTGCCGCTCTCTCCGGCTCCCGGAGACGAAGAAGCTGCTTCTTCGCGCAAAGACGATTCTGCCGCTCACAGTGCTCTGCGGTGTGCGCCTTCTGCCGAAAGAGGTCCGGGAGCGGTGCTTAGCTCTGAGAAGCACCATACGTGCTTCTTTAGCCTCTCTTCTCGTCTACATCTTAGCAAAAAGCTTTTCCACTCTGTCTGGCAAGGAGAAACTGTGCCAGCACAGAAAACATCTCCCATCGTGTTCTAGAGGCTGCACGGAGGTCTGCCGAGTGTTTTGCAAGAAGAGAAAGAAAGTATCCAAAACAGCTTGCAATCGAATGTTCATGTGAATAGAAAAGGCAGGAGAGTGGTCAGGTACTGTTTGCTCTCAGTTGGCAAGCTGCGCACACAATCGCAGTGTTGTACAGCTTGTTTCATCACCTTTGCGAAGTTGCCGCTCTCTCCGGCTCCCGGAGACGAAGAAGCTGCTTCTTCGCGCAAAGACGATTCTGCCGCTCACAGTGCTCTGCGGTGTGCGCCTTCTGCCGAAACAGCCCCGGGAACGGTGCTTAGCTCTGCAGAGCACCGTACCTTCGTCTTTAGCCTCTCTTCTCGTCTACATCTTAGCAAAAAGCTTTTCCACTCTGTCTGGCAAGGAGAAACTGTGCCAGCACAAAAATCATCTCCCATCGTGTTCTAGGGGCTGCACGCAGGTCTGCCGAGTGTTTTGCAAGAAGAGAAAGAAAGTTGTCCAAAACAGCTTGCAATCGAATGTTCATGTGAATAGAAAAGGCAGGAGAGTGGTCAGGTACTGTTTTCTCTCAGTTGGCAAGCTGCGCACACAATCGCAGTGTTGTACAGCTTGTTTCATCACCTTTGCGAAGTTGCCGCTCTCTCCGGCTCCCGGAGACGAAGAAGCTGCTTCTTCGCGCAAAGACGATTCTGCCGCTCACAGTGCTCTGCGGTGTGCGCCTTCTGCCGAAAGACGCCCGGGAGCGGTGCTTAGCTCTGCAGAGCACCGTACCTTCGTCTTTAGCCTCTCTTCTCGTCTACATCTTAGCAAAAAGCTTTTCCACTCTGTCTGGCAAGGAGAAACTGTGCCAGCACAGAAAACATCTCCCATCGTGTTCTAGAGGCTGCACGCAGGTCTGCCGAGTGTTTTGCAAGAAGAGAAAGAAAGTTGTCCAAAACAGCTTCCAATCAAATGTTCACGTGAATAGAAAAGGCAGGAGAGTGGTCAGGTACTGTTTTCTCTCAGTTGGCAAGCTGCGCACACAATCGCAGTGTTGTACAGCTTGTTTCATCACCTTTGCGAAGTTGCCGCTCTCTCCGGCTCCCGGAGACGAAGAAGCTGCTTCTTCGCGCAAAGACGATTCTGCCGCTCACAGTGCTCTGCGGTGTGCGCCTTCTGCCGAAAGAGGCCGGGAGCGGTGCTTAGCTCTGCAGAGCACCGTACCTTCGTCTTTAGCCTCTCTTCTCGTCTACATCTTAGCAAAAAGCTTTTCCACTCTGTCTGGCAAGGAGAAACTGTGCCAGCACAAAAAACATCTCCCATCGTGTTCTAGAGGCTGCACGCAGGTCTGCCGAGTGTTTTGCAAGAAGAGAAAGAAAGTTGTCCAAAACAGCTTGCAATCGAATGTTCATGTGAATAGAAAAGGCAGGAGAGTGGTCAGGTACTGTTTTCTCTCACTTGGCAAGCTGCGCACACAATCGCAGTGTTGTACAGCTTGTTTCATCACCTTTGCGAAGTTGCCGCTCTCTCCGGCTCCCGGAGACGAAGAAGCTGCTTCTTCGCGCAAAGACCATTCTGCCGCTCACAGTGCTCTGCGGTGTACGCCTTCTGCCGAAAGACGCCCGGGAGCGGTGCTTAGCTCTGCAGAGCACCGTACCTTCGTCTTTAGCCTCTCTTCTCGTCTACATCTTAGCAAAAAGCTTTTCCACTCTGTCTGGCAAGGAGAAACTGTGCCAGCACAGAAAACATCTCCCATCGTGTTCTAGAGGCTGCACGGAGGTCTGCCGAGTGTTTTGCAAGAAGAGAAAGAAAGTTGTCCAAAACAGCTTGCAATCGAATGTTCATGTGAATAGAAAAGGCAGGAGAGTGGTCAGGTACTGTTTTCTCTCAGTTGGCAAGCTGCGCACACAATCGCAGTGTTGTACAGCTTGTTTCATCACCTTTGCGAAGTTGCCGCTCTCTCCGGCTCCCGGAGACGAAGAAGCTGCTTCTTCGCGCAAAGACGATTCTGCCGCTCACAGTGCTCTGCGGTGTGCGCCTTCTGCCGAAAGAGCCCCGGGAGCGGTGCTTAGCTCTGAGAAGCACCGTACCTGCTTCTTTAGCCTCTCTTCTCGTCTACATCTTAGCAAAAAGCTTTTCCACTCTGTCTGGCAAGGAGAAACTGTGCCAGCACAGAAAACATCTCCCATCGTGTTCTAGAGGCTGCACGCAGGTCTGCCGAGTGTTTTGCAAGAAGAGAAAGAAAGTTGTCCAAAACAGCTTGCAATCGAATGTTCATGTGAATAGAAAAGGCAGGAGAGTGGTCAGGTACTGTTTTCTCTCAGTTGGCAAGCTGCGCACACAATCGCAGTGTTGTACAGCTTGTTTCATCACCTTTGCGAAGTTGCCGCTCTCTCCGGCTCCCGGAGACGAAGAAGCTGCTTCTTCGCGCAAAGACGATTCTGCCGCTCACAGTGCTCTGCGGTGTGCGCCTTCTGCCGAAAGAGCCCCGGGAGCTGTGCTTAGCTCTGCAGAGCACCATACCTGCTTCTTTAGCCTCTCTTCTCGTCTACATCTTAGCAAAAAGCTTTTCCACTCTGTCTGGCAAGAGAAACTGTGCCAGCACAGAAAACATCTCCCATCGTGTTCTAGAGGCTGCACGGAGGTCTGCCGAGTGTTTTGCAAGAAGAGAAAGAAAGTTGTCCAAAACAGCTTGCAATCGAATGTTCATCTGAATAGAAAAGGCAGGAGAGTGGTCAGGTACTGTTTTCTCTCAGTTGGCAAGCTGCACACACAATCGCAGTGTTGTACAGCTTGTTTCATCACCTTTGCGAAGTTGCCGCTCTCTCCGGCTCCCGGAGACGAAGAAGCTGCTTCTTCGCGCAAAGACGATTCTGCTGCTCACAGTGCTCTGCTGTGTGCGCCTTCTGCCGAAAGAGGCCCGGGAGCGGTGCTTAGCTCTGCAGAGCACCGTACCTTCGTCTTTAGCCTCTCTTCTCGTCTACATCTTAGCAAAAAGCTTTTCCACTCTGTCTGGCAAGGAGAAACTGTGCCAGCACAGAAAACATCTCCCATCGTGTTCTAGAGGCTGCACGGAGGTCTGCCGAGTGTTTTGCAAGAAGAGAAAGAAAGTTGTCCAAAACAGCTTGCAATCGAATGTTCACGTGAATAGAAAAGGCAGGAGAGTGGTCAGGTACTGTTTTCTCTCAGTTGGCACGCTGCGCACACAATCGCAGTGTTGTACGGCTTGTTTCATCACCTTTGCGAAGTTGCCGCTCTCTCCGGCTCCCGGAGACGAAGAAGCTGCTTCTTCGCGCAAAGACGATTCTGCCGCTCACAGTGCTCTGCGGTGTGCGCCTTCTGCCGAAAGACGCCCGGGAGCGGTGCTTAGCTCTGCAGAGCACCGTACCTTCGTCTTTAGCCTCTCTTCTCGTCTACATCTTAGCAAAAAGCTTTTCCACTCTGTCTGGCAAGGAGAAACTTTGCCAGCACAGAAAACATCTCCCATCGTGTTCTAGAGGCTGCACGGAGGTCTGCCGAGTGTTTTGCAAGAAGAGAAAGAAAGTTGTCCAAAACAGCTTGCAATCGAATGTTCATGTGATTACATAAGGCAGGAGAGTGGTCAGGTACTGTTTTCTCTCAGTTGGCAAGCTGCGCACACAATCGCAGTGTTGTACAGCTTGTTTCATCACCTTTGCCAAGTTGCCGCTCTCTCCGGCTCCCGGAGACGAAGAAGCTGCTTCTTCGCGCAAAGACGATTCTGCCGCTCACAGTGCTCTGCGGTGTGCGCCTTCTGCCGAAAGAGGTCCGGGAGCGGTGCTTAGCTCTGCAGAGCACCATACGTGCTTCTTTAGCCTCTCTTCTCGTCTACATCTTAGCAAAAAGCTTTTCCACTCTGTCTGGCAAGGAGAAACTGTGCCAGCACAGAAAACATCTCCCATCGTGTTCTAGAGGCTGCACGCAGGTCTGCCGAGTGTTTTGCAAGAAGAGAAAGAAAGTATCCAAAACAGCTTGCAATCGAATGTTCATGTGAATAGAAAAGGCAGGAGAGTGGTCAGGTACTGTTTGCTCTCAGTTGGCAAGCTGCGCACACAATCGCAGTGTTGTACAGCTTGTTTCATCACCTTTGCGAAGTTGCCGCTCTCTCCGGCTCCCGGAGACGAAGAAGCTGCTTCTTCGCGCAAAGACGATTCTGCCGCTCACAGTGCTCTGCGGTGTGCGCCTTCTGCCGAAACAGCCCCGGGAACGGTGCTTAGCTCTGCAGAGCACCGTACCTTCGTCTTTAGCCTCTCTTCTCGTCTACATCTTAGCAAAAAGCTTTTCCACTCTGTCTGGCAAGGAGAAACTGTGCCAGCACAAAAATCATCTCCCATCGTGTTCTAGAGGCTGCACGCAGGTCTGCCGAGTGTTTTGCAAGAAGAGAAAGAAAGTTGTCCAAAACAGCTTGCAATCGAATGTTCATGTGAATAGAAAAGGCAGGAGAGTGGTCAGGTACTGTTTTCTCTCAGTTGGCAAGCTGCGCACACAATCGCAGTGTTGTACAGCTTGTTTCATCACCTTTGCGAAGTTGCCGCTCTCTCCGGCTCCCGGAGACGAAGAAGCTGCTTCTTCGCGCAAAGACGATTCTGCCGCTCACAGTGCTCTGCGGTGTGCGCCTTCTGCCGAAAGACGCCCGGGAGCGGTGCTTAGCTCTGCAGAGCACCGTACCTTCGTCTTTAGCCTCTCTTCTCGTCTACATCTTAGCAAAAAGCTTTTCCACTCTGTCTGGCAAGGAGAAACTGTGCCAGCACAAAAAACATCTCCCATCGTGTTCTAGAGGCTGCACGCAGGTCTGCCGAGTGTTTTGCAAGAAGAGAAAGAAAGTTTTCCAAAACAGCTTGCAATCGAATGTTCATGTGAATAGAAAAGGCAGGAGAGTGGTCAGGTACTGTTTTCTCTCAGTTGGCAAGCTGCGCACACAATCGCAGTGTTGTACAGCTTGTTTCATCACCTTTGCGAAGTTGCCGCTCTCTCCGGCTCCCGGAGACGAAGAAGCTGCTTCTTCGCGCAAAGACGATTCTGCCGCTCACAGTGCTCTGCTGTGTGCGCCTTCTGCCGAAAGAGGCCCGGGAGCGGTGCTTAGCTCTGCAGAGCACCGTACCTTCGTCTTTAGCCTCTCTTCTCGTCTACATCTTAGCAAAAAGCTTTTCCACTCTGTCTGGCAAGGAGAAACTTTGCCAGCACAGAAAACATCTCCCATCGTGTTCTAGAGGCTGCACGCAGGTCTGCCGAGTGTTTTGCAAGAAGAGAAAGAAAGTTGTCCAAAACAGCTTCCAATCGAATGTTCATGTGAATAGAAAAGGCAGGAGAGTGGTCAGGTACTGTTTTCTCTCAGTTGGCACGCTGCGCACACAATCGCAGTGTTGTACAGCTTGTTTCATCACCTTTGCGAAGTTGCCGCTCTCTCCGGCTCCCGGAGACGAAGAAGCTGCTTCTTCGCGCAAAGACGATTCTGCCGCTCACAGTGCTCTGCGGTGTGCGCCTTCTGCCGAAAGAGGTCTGGGAGCGGTGCTTTGCTCTGCAGAGCACCGTACCTTCGTCTTTAGCCTCTCTTCTCGTCTACATCTTAGCAAAAAGCTTTTCCACTCTGTCTGGCAAGGAGAAACTGTGCCAGCACAGAAAACATCTCCCATCGTGTTCTAGAGGCTGCACGGAGGTCTTCCGAGTGTTTTGCAAGAAGAGAAAGAAAGTTGTCCAAAACAGCTTCCAATCGAATGTTCATGTGAATAGAAAAGGCAGGAGAGTGGTCAGGTACTGTTTTCTCTCAGTTGGCACGCTGCGCACACAATCGCAGTGTTGTACAGCTTGTTTCATCACCTTTGCGAAGTTGCCGCTCTCTCCGGCTCCCGGAGACGAAGAAGCTGCTTCTTCGCGCAAAGACGATTCTGCCGCTCACAGTGATCTGCGGTGTGCGCCTTCTGCCGAAAGACGCCCGGGAGCGGTGCTTAGCTCTGCAGAGCACCGTACCTTCGTCTTTAGCCTCTCTTCTCGTCTACATCTTAGCAAAAAGCTTTTCCACTCTGTCTGGCAAGGAGAAACTGTGCCAGCACAAAAAACATCTCCCATCGTGTTCTAGAGGCTGCACGCAGGTCTGCCGAGTGTTTTGCAAGAAGAGAAAGAAAGTTGTCCAAAACAGCTTGCAATCGAATGTTCATGTCAATAGAAAAGGCAGGAGAGTGGTCAGGTACTGTTTACTCTCAGTTGGCAAGCTGCGCACACAATCGCAGTGTTGTACAGCTTGTTTCATCACCTTTGCGAAGTTGCCGCTCTCTCCGGCTCCCGGAGACGAAGAAGCTGCTTCTTCGCGCAAAGACGATTCTGCCGCTCACAGTGCTCTGCGGTGTGCGCCTTCTGCCGAAAGACGCCCGGGAGCGGTGCTTAGCTCTGCAGAGCACCGTACCTTCGTCTTTAGCCTCTCTTCTCGTCTACATCTTAGCAAAAAGCTTTTCCACTCTGTCTGGCAAGGAGAAACTGTGCCAGCACAGAAAACATCTCCCATCGTGTTCTAGAGGCTGCACGGAGGTCTGCCGAGTGTTTTGCAAGAAGAGAAAGAAAGTTGTCCAAAACAGCTTGCAATCGAATGTTCATCTGAATAGAAAAGGCAGGAGAGTGGTCAGGTACTGTTTTCTCTCAGTTGGCAAGCTGCGCACACAATCGCAGTGTTGTACAGCTTGTTTCATCACCTTTGCGAAGT